>NW_028186149.1:3181790-3265898 GCF_003343005.1 Rhea americana
CAAGGCAGGAAGTAATTTCATGAATGTTCTGAGAATATTCCTGGGTAGATAATATTGGTTTCATTTAAATGGAATCTGAAGGATGAAAGCCATTGACAGTTTAAAATACAAAAGCACAACTTCAAGGTCAACAATATTCACTAAAAAGATTTATTTCAGTTTAAAATGTAGTAGGTAATCACAGTACATTTTCTAGTAAGTTTATATTTCTGTTTAAGTAAGAATTAGAAGAATTCTATCTGGCCAAATAAAATTATATTCTTTGAGAGAAACTGAAAGGAGGACCGAATATAATCCAATATAGTTTTTAATATTTTTCAGTGGTTGTAAGAGTAATTCCAGTTATTGAACCCTCAAATTGTTCTCCTGGAAAATTCTCAATTCTCCAAGAAAAATTAAGAACATGCATCATGGATTATCTTTGCAGGGTGGAAGGGAAATAACCTTGAATACTACTGATTCCTGAATAGCCCTGAAAAGCAGCAACACTTTTTATTAATACATCTCAGTTATGGCTCTACTGACTGACAATGGGTACAATTTATATGAATGTTGCTTTTTTTTAGTGTACTGTGCATTACAATAACATAATAATTTACAATAATGTTAAACATTACAATAATGTTAAGATTCATTATCATGAAAGCCTGGAGACTAAAGGAGAAAACTGGAAGTCTCAATGCCCCCAAATTGACTCAGTATGCATTTGGGAAAGAAGTATTAGGAAAACAGAATTTGCATTTATACGGAAGGCACTTCAGTAGTACTTCACACATTCAATTTTTCTGGGAACTTCTGTGGCAACTTTCAGTGAAATTKGAGAAGGAACTGCCATTGCAGAAAAGTAAATTTTGGTTCAAAACAATTACACACACAGAAATAAAACAAAATCAGAAGCAAGCTTAAGGGGCAGCTTCCTGGCTGTTTTCTTCCTTGCAAATAGATGGCTAGACCGCATGCTTCCCAGAAGGGTACTGGAGAGACAGGAAGAATCAACATATTCAACAAGAGTAAAAGACAGTGAATCAGTAGCTCTCACAGAGGGCTTACTTCACTTTGCCTTTTTTTTTTCCTGATCTCAATTCTACTTTGTCCAACTGAGAAAGAATAATAAAAATAAAGCCAGAAAACAGAAAAAAAGGAAAAAAAGAAAAGAAAAAAAAAGAAAAACAGTAGAATGACTAACCTGAGCTGAATACAATAATATGAAAAGGGCAAAGAACTGCAATGATTCACTTTCCTCAGTATTTGGAAGTATACTCAAAATGTGCTGTGCTCGCTTTGTTATAAAGCTCTAAACTACAAGTCTCTTCAAAGGGAATAAAACCAGCAAATCATTCACATGGACTGTACTTTCATTTAAAATGCCAACTTAAAACAAATCMGTTCTCATCATTTTGATCGTGCTAACTGCAGATGCTAAAACCTATTTAAGCTCAAGACCATATAAGCTGCCACCTAAAAGTGGCAATCTATTAAGACATCTCAAAAGACTAACAACTGTTTAACCTCATTTGACTGCTAAACAGAAAAGGTAATTCCTGACAGAAAACTTTAAATGCAATTTTTTGTTGCCTTGCAAGGCTAAAACATATTATTCAAAACAACCTTTGTCCACTGACTCAGATATCCTGGTGAGCTGAGACTGACAGATGACTCACTGTTTTTCATGCACGATTTCTCTGTTCAATACATTGGCATATCAACATGCAAGACCAAAGCTGCAAGGTCTGTTGTCAACTTCTGTGCAAAGCTCAAGAGCCATTAGTTTAATATTAACTGGTAAACAGAAATGTTTCATAGTAACATCCTACCTTCTCATTTCTCTCTCCCCACATAAACACATCCAACAGCCACCATTCCTGCAACTTGAGCAGTGATCTCTCTGTCCCACAGTATCTGTCATGTAGCTTGGGGCCACATGGCTGGTTTGCATCTCTAACCACAGCAAATCAGAGTCAACCCAGAATCACAAAAGTGACATGACAACCTTCTTATGTTCTTCTTTCAGCTGCAAAATGGATAGGAGGAAATTATTTCAGAATGGTAAGTTTAAAATAAGGCTGTCAAATGGCTACCACTCTCTTTCTTAGAAGGGCAGAAATATCATAAATCGATTCTTTGATTAAAAAAACTCCCAAATAAATGGTTCTATATTCAACTCAAATGGAATACCAAAAAAAAGAGATGTTAATTGGTCTTCAATATTTATGAACATGTTATGCTGATCACAAAACATACAAGCTGACAACAGATAAAGATAAGCCAAAAGACCCAACTGTTTTTTCTCTCAATCAGCCTTCCAATCTTGTACAAGTAATGCTATGGAAATCAAAAAAGAGAACTCATGTATAATCAGAGATAGAAAAGCAAAAGAACTGCTCCTCACCTAAACATMTTTCTGGAGTCTAGGACTGTGCCGCTGATGTCCATCTCCCTGCCATAATAGGAAAAGAAATTGCAGGAGCTTATAACATGTAGTAACTTTATGGGCTTTTGAATAATAAAGCTACAAYTGCAAAGTCTCAGAGGCAAAAGTGAATCTGTTTCACTGCCAYACACATACAGGACATCAAGGCTCTAGAATACCTTGAACATACAATTTGCATTGTTCGCTTTCTTTGCACAAAGATGACCA
This sequence comes from Rhea americana, assembly GCF_003343005.1. NCBI lineage: Eukaryota > Metazoa > Chordata > Aves > Rheiformes > Rheidae > Rhea > Rhea americana. Next base: position 3,184,429 of record NW_028186149.1, read on the forward strand.
AAACGAACCCCCCTGCCAAAACAGTCACTTTTCTGAGGTGTGCTTGATCAYACCCTGCCCTAAAGAGCATGACCGTATGAAACAGAGAAGACAGAAAAAGMCAAATTTAAAAGTATTATTTACTATGTTTCTTCAGGGGTAAGAATGTACTGTTCCTTTTTCCGAGTACAATATAATATGCACAATTTAGAATTAAGCCTCTTACTGGGTAAATAGTGGTAAATAATAACTATAATTGCACATTGCTATAAAAATTCTACTGTCTGCGAAAAAAAAAAAGATTGCCTGGTTCTATCTAACATTGCCTATGTAAAAAAAAAAAATTAGACCTTATATTTTAAAAAGTATTAAAATGCTTTTGCGCTTGTGCTTTTAAATAGAATGAGATAGTCATGTTATTTATAGATACCAGTCTTTTCCTTTCCCAACATTTATAGATTCTTTTGAATGAAAATCCTAAAAAAATATGAAATATGACAGCATGCAGAAAATAAACTCCTTTCTTCTGTTCTGAACAGCATTTATCCATATACCTAGAGACATGCTGTAAGAAGTGATAGTTTCACCTCTAAAACCGTATTACTTTCCAGTGCAACAATAGAAATCAGAGCATCCAACTCATAACTAACTTGAGCATTGTCTACTCTTGTTTCTGATATTATAAYTTCTATCCAAAGATTTTGCAACATTTTGAGCAATTTAATATTGCAATATATCAGCAACTAAAATGCTGAACCATAAACACATGTTTTCTCAGTTGTGGAATCCAATTAAGTCTGCAATTCATTTCAAGTCCTTTGAAGTCCTCAGTTTAAAATTTTCTGTAATGATTATACTTTACACACTGCTAATAAACAGGGCTTAACTGAGTTTAGCAGAAGTCTCAATCTAGGAAGCGTAGATGCTCAACAGGAAACAAATTACAAATAGATATTTAATCAGACAGGGAAAAAAAATCTGAAAATACATCTGTCTTGATACTGATACCAAAATAGTTTATGTTTCTACCTTCAATCTGTTTTCACATTAGCTCTGACAATGTAATCACTTCTGTAGTGGTTCTCTACAAYGTAAAGGTTGCAAAACCAATAGAAATGTGCAAACTAAATAGAAGAATAACATTTTTTTGCAAATAATTTGACCAATATATATATTTACATTTTTTAAAATATATTAACTCCTTTACTCTCACAGCTCATATCTAGCTTCTTTCTACTGTAAAGATGCTTCAGTRCTTCCAAAATTCTTGAGATTACATCAGCTTCCAGTGGCTAAAGTATTGATATTTCATTTTTGTAATGTAAAACTAAAAATATCATGATTATCTCCCCATCGCTTCCAGACAATTTCTGATAAAGTGTACTTTTACCTTGCTACCTTTTCTATTTTTTTTAGAAATCCCTACAGGTATTAACTGTACTGCTGGAACTGAATCAACTTCCTTCTTCACTATTCACTGCCCAAGTATTAGTTTTTAAAAACAAAAAACAAAAGGAATCCTTTCCTYCTCAAGTTTTACAGCATTTTCTCCTTCTGAGTCCCTCAAATATTTCACATTTGGTACTAGCTGTCGCAAATTCCTTTTCATTATGGTTTGTATAGTTTTTCGGAGGGAGGGAAGGGGATGTTTGCTCTCCATCATTAATTTTACCACAAACACAAGTACAGGGTGTGTTTTTTTCTTTTTACTTGTCATAATGCCAAAGGTAATAATAAACTTACAGTATCATACATTACATGTTCCCTCTACTTTGCGAATGTGGGGCTTGTTTTCTCCCAGCAGGCAGCTGGTTCCCCTTGACATCTGTCTGCCCTGCACTTTCATGAAATACCACTCACAGAATTAAACAACGGGCTTTCATGGCACTTCTCAATGGCACTTCACTTCTCAACTTTCACATATACAGATCACCAATGTGATGTTCCTTTTATGAATATGCAATTTTGTAAAATGAGTGACTCTCTAGCCTTTTAACACTTCTCTTCCTGTAGCTAGTCACCTTTCTTGTGCTGATATGGTTAAACACACTGCTTTTATTCATCTTCCAAAATACATTTACCTTACACTACTCATAGCTGTGCCTAAAAGATAAAGTTATAATGGACTCTGTGTTTAGAATTACGTAGTCCTTTGTTTCCCAGTGACTGTATGGTAAGAAGCTACAAATGGTACAGGGACTAAAATATCCGTAACGTGAAAAAATTACTCAAGACCAAAAGGAAGGTTATTACAGAAGCAAAGGTAAATATTCTGAAATTTCCAGCGTATGAAACAAAAGGTGATCACTAAGAGAGGCAGCAGGCCTCTAAAGAAGTTTAACAGAACTATTTTACTGAAAGGGGGGGGAAGAGAGAGAGAGAGAGAGACAGACAGACAGACAGACAGACATCCCTAAACAAAATTAATTTATTTGCTTCAGTGTTTACAAAGGAAGTAAGACAGATGTCAGAAGCAGAGATTAATTTCCCAGGGAGGAAAAAGAAATACTGAAGGAAAGCAGACTCATGCCAAGAAAGCACTGAGGAAATCAGAATGTGGAAAGGTTGCCAAAACTCTAGGACCAGATGGGACACAGCCTCAAATTCTAAAAGAAAGAGCAAACRAGAGGGATGAACCATTAACAGATACATTTAGCAAGTGTGTAAGAATTACCGATGGACTGCWGAGAGGCAAAGGTAACGCCCGTAGCACAGTTTTCACTCCAGCAGCAGCACCGATCCTAGGTCGGTGACGGGTCGCGGCACTGCGCTAGCACTAAGGGCTGCCAGGGAACGTGACGCCACGGGAGCGGCCGGCCCGGGCGAGGGCGATTAAGGCATGCTCCTTTCSAGGGGGCAAGTGTTATGCCCCAGCAGGCTTCACCTGCCCTTCAGGAAAAGGCTGCTCGTTCTCTTTTAAACTATTGCCCCTGGGGATTGCTAATTAGCAGAGGGCTGCTGAACAGAGGGGTTTTGATTCTGACAAAGTAACAGCTGGTGGCAGCTAGGCCCAAAAACAGGCAGTTGGTATAGAAAAGGTAACAGAGAGCTATGGACAGACAGACCCAGGCAAGAAAAAGCTGCAAGAAACGTTAAGGAGTGAAAGGGGACACAGAAAATGTATTCTGAATAGATGCTTCACTCTCCAATTGCTTTTTCTTCCCCTTTACAGGGACATCTTTGATTCACTGCCTCTATTTTCATCTCAAGTTTTGTTTCTTTACTTTCCAGTTTGCTGTTTTACTGGGTCTTTTACCATTTCTGTTYGCCTTCCTCTTTGGTCAGGTAAATTCTGAAAGCAGCCAAGGACAGCATCTAAATAACATGGCACTCGGGCAGGTTGTGCTATCATTGGTTCCTTCTGCTAGAGAAGAAAGAAYGAAGTTTCAGAAAAAACAACTAGGGGTGAGACAACACACTTAAAAATCTAAATGTTTATGTTAATCTATGTACAAAAAGCAATGTGGGACATAAATGCAATTAGCATTTACACACACTGTAGTTGCAAACTTTAAAGACCATACATCCCAGGTCTCATACTCAATTCAACAAGAGGCATGGACTCACAGCTTGAAACTGCAGTCTCTACAGTGGGAACATGCTGGGAAARCAACTCACAGGACAGGTTAAATTTTCGCAGCTGAAAATTCCAGCCATCATTTGAACCCCCAACCTCACACTCACATGTGCATGTACACACACACACATCTTCTTCTTGGCAACATTTATACTTGTTGACAGATAGGAAGGCAGAAGAAGAGGTAGGATAAATCCAAGACCAACAGCTTAAGTAAGAGGAAACAAGATAGCATCAGTATGTCCCAAATCTACAGATTCAAAAAGTCCATTCTTAAAAAAAAAAAAAAAAGTTGCAGATTTAAAGGCACATTAATCCTATCAAGAGGGACTCAGAAAAGAAAGCTGATCTTATTTGACAAACTACCTCCTTGCCATCCAAAGTTATTCCCGTCTAACAGAAACTCCAAATGCATGATAACAGYATAGAAAAAGCCACACCATAGCCAGAAATCAATTCCAGAGTTTATAGCAGTTTAAAMTGAGATTACAATTAAGCTTAACTGCTCTATTAAGGTCTAAAAGATTTGGAGTAAACATCATTTATCTCACTGTGTTAATTCACAGTAAATAAAACAATATATGCAGTTAACTTCCACAGTCTGATCACGAAAATCAAAAATTCAAGCTGAACTAGGGCAAGTATCATTGATCAGATAACTTCTATTTTCTGAACAACTGTACAAACACGAGTAGGGCATGTTTGATACGCACATCAAAAATTAAATTTATATTTTACATATACATCTTTTACCTTTTGAGAAGTGACCCAGTAAAATCTGACCACCCCAATTTTCACAGAAAACTAAAACACAAAACCAGTCACTAAAAATAGCATATTTATGTGAAATATTTATCATTTTTACCTTGTTATGCTATTCATCAGGGACACTTATTTAACAAAAATCTTAGAAATTCCCATTTGTTTCTCATATACTTTGTTATTTCTTTGAGTCTTTGGAAGTGATCAGATGAAAATGTAAAGAAGGAAATTAATAAAACACTAAGGAAAAGGAAAAACAAGTATTCTGGTTGTCCTGCTACCTACTGAAAGATTAATTGCTGGTAGAAACTGGAAAAAAAATAGAAATTGAAAGATCTACTATCAGTTTTGGTTGGAACAGCTAAATCAGGATGTAGTTAAAAATCTCTAAACCAATCCTGCTTCAGTATAGTTCTCATATTGCTTTTCAACATGTTCTTGGGAATAAAGCCTCCAGTTCAGGAACAATATTCATCAAATCAAAGATGCCCTCCCTTGGGGCACTTAGGCCAAGTGCTTTTAGCACTTRTGAAGCTGAATTCCACATGAGAAAACACAAAAAAGGTCCACTGCTTCTGCCACACATTTCATGTAGGGTGCTGGAATGGATCAGGATAAAGGGCAGCACTTGACTTTCTCGCATGAGGTCTATTACAGACCATTGGCACAGTTACTAAAATCAAAGGAGGAAAGGCACATACAGCCCTGAATACAACGAGTATGGAGCAGGAATGAAAGAATGGCTGTTTGCAGCTACCTGCTGATTGAATGAGGTCCCAAATCTGATGTTCGGTAGTCTGATTTGGTGGAAAAATMTTTATTCAAGAATTTAGCAAAAACAGATCATTCAGATTTAACTCAATGGGATTCTGGAATAACTAAAAAACAGAACTGGCTTTTGATTGCACTGGTAGGTTTGAAGATGGAGATGAGACAAAACAGACTGAAAATAGGATTTGCTAATGCTGCACACTGCTATGGCTACTTCAGACACAGCCAAGATGTTATGACTTCAAAGATATTTTGGGCAAGTTTAGAATGTATATTTATTGTCAGATTTGTACAAAACAATTGCTAAAGAGATAGAAAGGAATATATCACTTTAATCGAGAGAAATGACTCATTGAAGAATTGGTAAAAGTGGAAAGAGCAACTTAAATTTTAGCTTGAAAAAAATTATTAGATTTAGAAAAGTATACAATTGCTGAGAACAAAGTACAGGAAAGACTTATCCAAGAAATTCAGTATGCTACTGAAAGGGTAATCAGTCAGCACAATTTATTTCAATGCATTCACTTCATAGTACTAAAAGTGATAAAGCCAGGTGAGTGTTGGGCTAGGGGGTTAAATATGAAAAAGCTGCTTTCAAAGTATGACTTTTATCTATACACTATTTCTCAACAGGTATAAATCGCAACTTTGTCAAATGATACTCAGTAAACCCAAACTGCAGAAAGAATCATTGTCTCATTAGTTCTCTCAACATTCGTAAAAGCGCTAAGGTATTATCTAGGACAAAAGGTACGTGACCTCCACTGGAAAATGTATCTACAAATTTCCATCTAGTTTTCTGCRTACTTACAGGATTCTTGTCAGCAGTTCCTAAGACTAAAAAAGAAAAATTAAATAAAGTGAAAGGGATTTCTAATAAGTAAATATAAGAACACAAAGACTACATTTTCTCTGRCCTAAGCCCACAGGAACCAAGCAGCAGACAAACAAAAAAACCTGATACCTAAAAGCAAACAATAGTCAATATTTAACCACATAGCAGTTTACACTAACTTCTCAAAACTCTGTTTTGTAAGGTGTTGTTTTTATCCAATATTTTGGTAACCTTTAAATTACTGTTCTAGTCTCTAAGACAACTGTTTACCTAATAGTTGGGTTCCTAATGAACATCCTGATCAATGAACTCAAGGAATATGCACGCCAAAATGATACTGCAGAGACTGATGAGGGATATGACAATCAGAGGTATAATCTGCATTTCATCTCAACATTTTACAAGTATCAAAGCCAACAGTGACATAAAAGGTGATGCATGCCTTTGGGCTCTGCCACCTGGTTGGTGTCTGTGCGTTTTTAACTTGTTTTTCTCTCTTGAAGACAGGTATCTTGATCCATTTATGCTAATGTTGCCTCTCCACTACATAAATTATTGATTTATTTCAGCTGCTAAAACCAAATCTTTGTGAGAGACATATCAGGTCTGATTCAAAAACCTGAATTAGATGTGATCATAATGATTCCTACTTCAGTACTTTTTATTATTGTTATTAACTTCTGCCTTTTAACATATCCCAGGCGGTCTCTGGGCGCTTCTTCAGTACAGATAACAGAGTACGTTCCTTTCTAGCATACACTTCAGGATCACGCTATTCCTTCTTCAAGCATCATGACTGACAGCCCTCTGAAAGACATCCATTTCAGCTTTCTGAAGTCATGTATAAAGATTGCATATATATGAAGACAAGTTAGAAGATTTTTTTATTTAGATATTTAACTCTCCCTGTGAGCTACAGACTGAAGCAGCAACTCATCTCCTAYTTTTATGAAAAAGATCAAAATTGAGAAATTTTACTGGCTGAAATTTGAAATGAAAATCTTTTAAAAATTCCAATTTCTGTAAGGCAATCTGGGTGACAAATGAAACACATCAGTGTACAATTCCCAGTTCACAATTACCTACATAATATGAAGTTACGTATGTAACTTTACACAGTTACATAATTTTTAGCTATTAATTGTTGGACCAATTTATCAACAGAGTTGAGTGAAGGCTTACTTGCGCTTACCTACAGAGAGGCAACATGCTAGTTTCTCTCAAAAGCAGGAAACAACGAGGGCACAGAAGTTTAAGTTCGTATTAATGGGCCTCCTTAGCATCACTGCTTCGCACAAATACACATACAGCACATGTCCTCACCCCTTTTTTTGTATTTGTTTTATGGAAAAATATTTTTAGAGTAAGTAGAAATCAGTAAGCTAGATCCTCTTTAATTGCATTTTCTATTTATATTACTGCTTCCAAGAAGAATAATTTGGCATCTTCATATGAACTACAGCTCTTGAATCATCTGTATTCAGAGGCAGACAGATTCAGAGGTAGGCATCTTCATTGCCGCCATGGATATTTGCAGAATTTTCTCTCTAGTTTGATACTCCTTTCAGCAGGATTTAACACTCTTGAAGTTTAAAACAAAAAAATTCTGACAATTTTAAGAGCCTAAAAGGCAAAMTGTGATTTAATATTAGCAAATAGGTTTTCCCTTATTTACCTAATCTAATAGTTTAAAAGGTAGGAAAAAAGACTTCATATAAAGCAGCTATCAGGAAAATAAAATAAAAAGAATTTAGGTATTTGGCCAGCAACGGTGCTAATATCTCCAATTACAGATGAATGAAAGATTGATACAATTTCCTATTAAGAGATGTCTTTTGGATAATAAATAYAGACAGATAGCATGGTGTAAACACACACAATCGCATTGTTATTTATTTTAGGGTGGGTTGTTATGAAAATTACTTAAAAACAGAGGGAAAACAATAACAGTTTAGGTGAAATAAAGAAYTCAAAGCACTGACTTTTGATCTTGGGCAACTTTGTTTTTAACTCACCTGCTTCTACATTTTTATATTTCAACATCTATTTTTCCTGCTTTTACATTCCAGTATCAACACACATCTGGCATGAAGTCAGAAGTATGCATATATAATTTTATATCCTGAATTTAAGTATACTAAATAAATGAAGCAAGCCAAATGGACAAAATCCCTTAAGGCAAAGAGGGGAGATACAATCACGAAATATGAGGATAAAACATTGCTAAAGGAAATATTTTTGAAACAACAGAAGGATGTGGAAATACAATTTTCAAGCAATTTGATATAGAACATTAAATGAACTTGGGCTTTCCGGTTGTATATGGTAAAAATTATAACACAAGAAAGATTAGAAATAGACTGGCTTGCTTCTAAAAAAAATACAGAGGACATGCATCTGTATTTTACTCTGCTGTAGTGATACAGACAAGACTCTTCCAGAAACAGCTTTAACGTTAAATGGGAATCAACAATAATAAAATGTGCCACAATTATTTCATTTAGTGTCTGGTGAGAATAAATAATTCTTTTTCTTTGTTTTTATTAATCACTGTGGTAAGAATATTTTTTTCTCTAGAAGTATACCAAATGAAACCTATTTTCAGCCCTCAATCCTCTTGCTTCTGCAAAGATATGTATATGAAAAGAAATAGGAAACATTCAATGCTGTAGGAAGAGAAGTAGAAAATAGTGGTAAAAACCTGCCCAGTAACCACACTAAATAATTTTTGTAACTTCTTTAGAKAAGTTAAAGGAAATCAATGATTAAATGATTACGGAAATATCAGTGGTGAACTCTGAAAAATGTATGACTTGTCTTAGTGTCTTGGTACATAAATATAGTTTAGAGTCTACAGAGCACTACACTGCAATTTCATATTAGCATGCCAAATAAATTTAAAAAGCAATAACTTTACTACATGACAGCTGTAATTTATAAGTAGGAACTCTCTCCCAGTCKAGCTTTACATTCCTTCCTTTCTTATATAACCTTTTTCTTCACTGCCTCCTCTTCACAGTTCRCACTTCTCACCAAACTTCATTCTAAACAGACTCTCGCATTGCTGTCTGTACAAGTGATGCTCAGGGATAATAAAAAAGAAACTAGCAGATATGATCAGATTCAAAACATAATAGGAAAAATACTACAACTCATATTCTTAGTCTCTATATAAAGTATTACTTTAACCACCCCACTCCTACTTTATCCTTCTGTATGCYTCCGTAGTTCTGCAGATGGACTTTCATCTGTAACAGTCTCATAAAATGTGGGTTTGGAACCAAATTCTATAACTATTCTATTCTGTAACTAGGAAAGAAATTTGTTTCAAGGAAAGTAGTGGCTATAATCTTCTTGTAAGTCTCTCTCAAGTTTACACTATCGGAGGATAAAAACTAAAATATTCCTACCGCTTACCAGAACCAACATACAAAATTTGCATCCACCAAGTAAGAAACAGAAAGAGTGAGAAATTTAGGCAGCACCAGTTGTTATCTGAAGAAATTTGTTCAGTCGCATCTTTTGAGAGATTTGAATATTAACAAATTTGTTCAAAAAAATCAGTAATTTCTATTTTATAAAAAAGGGATTTGAAGCTGTCACACAAATAATTTGTGACCATTAAAATCTCAAAGTAAAAAAAAAAATCAATGAAAAACCTTTTAAATCTATGGCAAAATACCAAATACTGCTCAAATAAAAAGGTAGTAATTTAAATAACTCAAACTCAGACCCAATGCGATTAACATACAAACCGCCTATTAGCTATGTTTTTTTCCTCTTGTTTATGGTAACTGACACTCACCTGCATGTTTTTTATATTTGGAACCAGCACATTAATGACTGATTAATGTTGAATTGCAGCCAAATTGAACAAAATTCTGCTAGTCTACTGGAAGAAAGAAAAATATCCATAGATTGAGATAAAATATTAACCATTTTTAAGGCATGATGCTCATAATATTAAAAGGTGTTAACTGATTAACACACTATGAAGATTTTAAGGAAAAAAAATGTAGAAAGACTCTTCTCTTCAAACAAACCTTTAATGAGTTGGGGCATGGGGATGAGTGAGTTTGCTCTTAATCTTTCAGTATAGAAAAAAAAAGAGATAAAGCTTGTTTTTGGCTAAGCTTCTATCCTTTTGTTGATATCTAACTTTCGTAACTTCTGCCACTGTGGGAGAAAGGAGTAGTCAAACACTGTATCCAGAAAAATGCCATTGCTTCTAAGGGTCAGAAATAGGTGCCACCACTAGATTCCAGCCACCAGCTGTGGAGAGCTCTTGCTGAACTCTTCTTGGGGCGGGAGCTAGCAAAGGCAGGCTACTCATGGCAACTTGGTTCACTATTCTTTGGATAAACACCTGCAGTTGTTCTGTGTTTAAATCCCAAGTGTATCAAGTTACAGGGATACAAGTCTCAGTGAAGCTAATGAACACATGACTTGCTGTTTCATCTAAAAGAAAGCAGTAAACAGTTACCAAACAGGTTTTTGAAAAATACATGTCTCAGCACTTAAGCTACACTAGGACTTCAGGTTAAGTATTATGTCTCGGGACATCTCAACATCCCACATCACTGAGACAAGCAGAGGAAACTTAAGTTATGTTGATATATTTCATGAATCCTCTGTTCATTGAGCTTAGTTGTTTCTGCTATAATCAGTGATGATACCTAGTAACAGGAGATTAATGAGGAAATGTTTAGACTGGTTTTATGCATCACACATTTTGTGGAGTGGGTGCATATGTAGATACGTTTATTTAAAACCATTAATAATTTCTTATTTACAGCAGGTACAGATCTTTTCTACTAACTTATTCTGAAAAATTGAGTCAAATATTCAAATACTTCAAATATTTCACTGGACTTCGAGGAAAAAAGCCCTCTTGTTGCAGCAAACTACTGAGTTGGCCCAAGAGTGATATTTTCTAACAAAGCCAGTTTGGTATTTCATTGATTCTGGCTAGGGGGCAGTCTGAGACATTTCACAGCAGTTTACTCTTGGGTCTGATCTGAGAAGAATCTGAAGAGAAGCTTTCTGTTGAATTCAGAGGTTGAATCAATCTCCTTCGTGCAGAGAGATGTGCAATTGCGATAGACTACAACAGACAAATAATCCCACAGTACAGATTACAGCTCAGCACGAAGTAGCTCAATCTTAGCAGTTACACAAGTTTTCTCACTCTTTTGAGACCCATTCATAAACCTTGTAGATACAGCAACAGCTACAGCTTAATAAATTAACTATGTCAACGCACATGCTAGTGCATTCTCCCCTTATATCAAGGTGGGGAGGACAGACAGGAAGAAACAGTAGTTCATTTGAACCGATTTCATCATTCTCCATCTCCTTCAATAAAAGGTAGTAGGACAGACCTGGTCTGCAGATGTCAGTTTAGCAACACTCTTCAGTCAAGAAAAATAACCCTCTCCCTRTTTTTGTTTCCACCTCCCTCTAAAATAACGTATTTTATTTAATTTGCTTTTAAAACTCTTTTTCTATTTGTTTCCCTGCCCTCATTTTTTGAACTTTTATGCTAACACAAAGCAATTCTTGGCATATATTTTTAATTGTCTTACTGAATGAGCAAGGAAACACAAAAACCTCTAAAGATTCCTGGCAATGACAGAGTTAAATTGGTTGTGAACATCGATAAATTTAAATAAAATTAGAAACAACTATTGACGATATGCAAAAAAAMCCCTACATAAATATATATATATATATATGTATGTAAATATATGTGCGCCTAACACATCTGAAACTATCTATCACCACGTACAAGAGTTTTTCAATGAAAAACATACTACAGGATACCTTCATATGATTAATTCTTAATATATAGCTTTAGAATTACTCATTCTGTTGAAGTGAAAAGTCCTTATTTACACTATTTCTTTTCCTTCCTTAAAGACTTTATTAAGATGGAATTCAATGCAAGATTGACAAAGGACACTTTGCAAATCTGAAAATYGATAAAAACCTAACCATAATGCTGAGACCTCTGGTTTGCAATTAGAAAAGAAATGTTTGTAGATGGTGAAAAGGTGGGGAGGAGAAATTACAGTTGGACTGAAACAAAATTACAAATTACAAGGATCCAACATGCTGTTTTAATTCTTAAATCATTGGATAATCAATATTTTACTGTTTTACTGGATTCTGATTACCATTATTACAATAATGTTATCTCTTTTGTTTAATTCCACTGATTCTAAATTAAAGCCTAATAAATCTTTCAGAAATAGCATGGACATTATTACCAAATTCTAAAGGGTATAAACAAAAGACAAAATAACCTCTATTCAAGACCATGAGGAAGCAAATTTCTGCTTTATTGCAGTCCTTTTCAGCAGTAGTTACTGACACACCCAGGATTTAGTGTTTAAATAAGGGACTTTTCCTCAAAGCAGTACAAATGCTCTAAGATGTCATAATTAAAAATGCAGAAAGCCTTATGCAGAAACATCTGAATATTATATGTGGAAATCATTGTTTGAAATTAATCCAGAAGTAATTTAAAATAAGGTCTTCATTTCCCAGATGACTCCTCTGGAAAATGTAAATACTAGTTTGATGGTTTGATGACAGAGATACTGTTCTGTGTTTATGTAAAGTGTTTTGGAAACATAAGACGGTGACCAAATACAACTCAGACAAATCAACATAATTTAGCGAATCCTTCAGAGCACTAAGCTATGCAAAGACACTACTCTAGCTTGGGAGCCTTCACGTATGTATGCACATTAGCATCACAGCAAAATTTCTTCACTGTCTGTGCACTTGTAAACCTTTATGGAATATAAAGTACAAAACTCCAGTTATGGCAATTTCTTGTAAACACAGAACTATTCTCGGTTTTGACTTTGGTTCCAAAGAGGCAAACCACAAAACCACCTCTTAATTTCTATGATAACACTATGAAATGCATTCCTCATAAGATTCAGTCAAAAGCTAACTGTTGATACCATATATGCTTATTATTTCTTCAACTTTCTCTTTTTGCCTGCAGAAAATAATAAGTTTGCCAATAAAAGATTCTGTGAAAAGGAGAGATGAATACACAGGTGAACAAAACAGTATTAGCAGAAAACTGGCACCTTAAAATATCATCAGAGGATTTTTGCACAGCTTTCAAACATCATATAAAACAGCATAGCTTGCAGACTGGTTTAAGATTTAATTTTGTAAAACCTTATTTATGGCTTCAAATTATGAAGCTATCTTTTTATCAGGTATTGCCCTTTTCAATGTCATATTTTGCAACACATTGCAACAAACAAGCCATGTATATTGGAATTGATTATACAGCCGATGATACTATAAATAATGTAAAAAGATAATTACTGAGCATATATTTGCATATGTATTGTACTAGCAGATCACAAGAAATACAACTCATCAGAACGYTGATGGGACTTTATGCTATAAGGTTGTAAAGTTATGCAGTATTAATTGCAATCGTAGGGTGGACATGTGGGTTCCAGTTGCTAAAAGGTATTTGCAATTCAACAAGGGAAAACCGACACTATGCAACCATTGCAAAACAATCAATTAGCAATGGTTAATGCACAGTATCATTACAGAGAGGGAAAAACATTGTCTATGCCCCCTACTCCTTCAACTGATTATTATGCAATCAAGTGCAAATACAGAAATACAAAAGAAAAACAATCAGGTTTTCACTCACAGTAGCAGTAAGTTTACTCTTGGAAATAAGTGATCTAGAACAGATTTTAAAAAGGTGAGCTGTTCTGAAAGACAATTAATASTTATATTTATTATTTCTCCCCTTTTGTATTTCTTTCCATGACTGTTACTGAACACAACTGCCTATTTAGATTTCACTGAAAGAATCTGTATCTGAAAGACTGGCTGATTTTAAAACATCCAGACATTCAGGGATCAGAGATGCCAAACCTTGAAAGGCCTGAATAACATTTCTGATACATGAACTTTGTGTTCTCTGCCATTGTAAGTTCGACCTACAGTTTTTACTAGAACTGTAACAGCAGCTACTTTTGAAAACACCTAGGTTAGACTTCACAGTTAAACTAGCACTCAATTCAGAGGAACTATCCTAGCTTTAACAGTTTGTGATAAATATGTGGGCAGGAAAACATAAAACAAATAAATGTGCAGGTACCAGGTACCAGGTAAAGAAAATCCTTTTAACAAAGCTCAGAAGATGGAATAAGATAAATTGGAATAAACCCAAGCATATCAACTACTTTGTAATTACGCTGATCAAAAATTTAGTCCAAAATTTAGTTCACTGTTACTAATCTGCATGGTGTAGGAAACAACCACTACAAACCTGCTAAATCTGCTATGAACCACACTACTGATGGACTAGTAGAGAAAACAGCACATCAGGCCATACTCCTATTTGGTAACAACTGAAGAAAAAAAGTTTGTTTCTGCTTTTTCAGCTCCCACCCAACAAGAGATGACCACAGAAATACCTGGGGGAACAAAATGGCCAATCCCATCCTATGTATGCATTTTCATACAGGTTAAACTTTTACTCTTTGCTTTTCCAAAATTAAACGGAAGAGTCCGACAAATTCCAAATATTTTTATTTGATGAAAAGCTACTTATGAGCTATCAGCCTTTTGGTATGTTCTAATGTGCACATCAGTGGTCAAATTAATCTTTTTTTTTTTTTTTTTTTTTTTTTTTTTTTTTTTTTTTTTTTTTTTTTTTNTTGGAATTTAGCCAAAAATCTACCTATCTCATAGGCATTCATTAACTTCATTGATTTGCTTCATTTTAGCCTCATTTTACACACATTCATTTGTCATTTATCTTGTCATCTTGCAATTTTCTGCATTGTAGAAAGTTCATCTGCGGTAAGTTAGAGAGAAAAAACCCTCAAAACAAAGACAAGAACACCAAACAAGTAAAGCAAAGACWCTACCTGTCCTTTCTTTAGTAATAAAGAAATCTTACTTATGAAAGGCAAAAGCAAAACAAAATCTCAAAAGTTCTAGCACTAGTTCATTATGTTTTAAAACATTATGTTTTTGTTCATAATACTGAAAGATAAAGTTCAAATTAAGCTTTTTCTTGTTAATTCAACTCTGTATATTTTCAGCTATATCCTTGTTTCATGGGCCTACATTAACTATGTTACAAATGTTACATACGTATGCACACTTTTGCAAAAGTAATATCTACCTGCTAATATACCCTTATTAACACAATTATCTCACATTTTAATAACATTGATTTGAATCTAATATTGTTTTGTGCTAACAGTTTAATTGCAATTCTATTAGCACACATAAGATGATGAACAATATTCAAAAAAATGTTTGAACCTTGCATGTTGTACGTGTTTGCTCAGATAATGGTTATTGTCTTGACTTTAATGAGATCTTACAGTAGATTTTTTAACAAATTTCTGAATAAGTTACAAACACTCTTATGTTAGTTCTATTAACCCTTCATAGCTGAGCATATACTCTGTCATTACACTGTCTGACATATTTAAAAGTACTATCAGAGTAAACATTTATATAGATAAACCTTAACAATAAATGATATTTTGATAGGAACATGAATCATGCTACTATAGCATAGGAATTTGAAAAGGAAGAATAAAGTAGAAAAGAACACAGATAATGTCTATTAGCAATCCATTTCAGGAAATATTCCTCTCAAATGGTGCTGCTAATGCSAAGGTCATGGGTTCAATCCCTGTACGGGGCTATGCTGAGGGTTGGACTAGATGATCTCCAGAGTTCCCTTCCAACTTTACCATTCTATGATTCTATGAAATGATCTAATGAAAAAGCAATGTAACATGGAGATGCATATAGAGATAAAATGGTTCTAAGTTTATTCTTAACTCTGAAGACTACATATGTTTATGAGTGGAACTGCCAATTGACAACACCGATAAAATATTAGGAGATCTTTATCCTCTTTTATTTGCAGTCCTAAACTGTACTGCGATCAAAGAGCAGGGCAAGTGATAACAGAATCAGTGTTCAAACGGATGATACGGGGCAGGGGGGTGCCATAACTTTTCTTTGTGTTGAATGAAAATCCATCTAGTAATCCAAAATTACATTCAAATCATACTAACAGCTTTTCTATTCCTAAATGCATGCTACAAGTTTAAAAGCTATTCCCAAATTCTATACRTTAAGTGATAAAATGAAGATTTCAATCATATTCTTCATCTACTCAGCTAGTCAGGGTAATATTTCCACTGAAGTGTGGCTTATACAGAGAAATGGTCGTTAAAGTGAAATATAAAAAGAAAATCATATGTTGACTCAAAATATACAAAAACAATTGTTAACTCTTAGTATTTAATTGAGATTTGGGATAGAAGGTCTTTTACAGAAAAAAATGTAATGTCACATTACAAAACAAAATTAGAAGCCTGCAAATTCAGTCCTGCATCTGCACARTTTGTCACACAGCTGCACACCCAAGTACTTTTGTACATTCAGCTCCATGTATTAATCATAGTTATGGCAAACCTACTCTGCAGGTACAATGGGAAATACGGTTTTAATATAGTTCAATTTAAAGAATACTTTACATGCTTAACTACATAATAAGAAAGCAGTAAATTCCTGTTTATATTTATTCAATAAAGGTAAGTCTCTTAATGAGTAAGAATCGTTAATTTAGATGAGCTAGCATTTATCTACATGAAATTATTCAGTTCATTTCAATTTTTGATTATAAAGCCTTATAAGCACATGAAATATCTGAAGTGGTCATCAATTACAGGTCTATTAATTGCAATATGAATTTGCCATCAAAGCATGTACTCTTCCTGTTGCAAATAAACCAGAACTTTAGTACAGTTTATTTGTTCCAAGTGTTCCAATTCCTGTAACACGTATATATTAAAAATAGGTAAAATGTCACAATATACAACGTAGGTCTAATTATCACTAACGCATTTTGGATTTTTAGCAATGTTTTGTATTCTAAAATAAAGTATGCCCAAGATTTACTTGCTCTTACCAAATAAAATCATTTTCCTAAATTAATCTCCACATCCGATTAAGGGACAAGCTCCAAGTACCATTTTTTCCTCTGATAGAATACCTGTACTTGAGGAGAAATCTACCTGACAAATTGAAGCATGATAAATTATTCTGCTCAGGCTACTGTCCAGTTTCGATTAAGTAAGGACCWCTAAATGCTCCTTTAACATAACAGCACTCAGGTTTCTCTGAATTATTTCCTAATTCATACACACAAAATTAACATCATTCAGTTCAGGTTAGATGAATCCTATTCAAGCTAAATGCAGAAAATAATACATGAAATCAATTATTTCTTTATCTGTACAAGACGACATATATATCTTCAATAATAAATGGAATCTACTAATTAAGTGGAAATGTATTTCCAAAAATGGGAGTATTTTACAGCCTTTTTTTCTTTGTTTATAATAGTTTGGTAGAGCATATAACACTATACCATTATGCTAGCACATACACACACTGCAGGAAGTATATTACTGTCCAGTTTACTACACTTAGGAAGTTATCATCAACCAATAATACAAGGCGAGGTTACAATCTATAGCAAACTTTCGAAATCCTTACTAAAATGTCAATTTGTGACACTGTAAAGTGGCAAGACACCTAAGTCTAAAACTAGAAACTTAACTGACACAGGTCTATATAAAGATAGAACAACTAAAAGTTACTTGCAAAGAATCCTTGGTCACTACAGGTCATTGATTTAAAGTCTGTTTAATGTAATTAAAGCAACATTGTCACTCACCACAAGTGAAAGGGGCCTTTTCCATGAAACAACACCGATCAATCCTGATAACAAGACCTGTAATAGAGAGATCAGAGTCACCACAGAGACATGGGTTTTATATCGGCATTTTTTAAAAATAAGACAAAAATGTTAAGATAAAGGGCAATACATAGTCATGCCGCGAATTTCTAGAGTGCTGGAAACAAAAAGCTAAAAGATACACTGTTTTCATTTAATTCTCAAAAAGAATTAAACACAAAAGTACTGTTGATGTGTTTTTAAAGCAAATTTCAATCCAGTTGCCAGATCTAATTTGTTCTGATCAGTTCAGAATAGGTCTTCAAACACATTCGCCCCAAGTCCCAAATATTTTCAGTGCTAATGAAGAAAAACCTTTCAGGGTAGATTTTCTTGTAGTCTCTTAGCAACAGCAAAAAATAGCTCTGACAAACACACAAATGGGGGAATAAAGATGGGACAATCACTAATTTTGTTAGCACATAACCATTCCTCAGGCATAATGCAGTCATTTACTCACAAACAGCACCTGAATTAACATTATTTACCTGATACTGCTACAAAAATGTGATTTCTCACAAAGACTTTTGTTTCAATGGAAGAACTATGCCCTAGAAAATGTCTGACTCACCAAGTGACTGATAGTTCTTAGGCAGCAGCATAACAAGCTGAAGGACAGAATATCTGACTGTTCATTCCAATAATGAAGCCCCCTACCCTCTCTGTAGCACCCAATCTGGTTTGGGAGGGTACTTATAATTTAAAATCTAACTGAAATATATCTATGATGCAAATATTTACAATCAGCAATCAGATTTTTTTTCCATATAAGAACTTGTATTTCCGTATAAGCACAAATATTTGACCTTATTTTTGGAAGCAAACAAATATATATATATTTATATAAAACTTACTAATATACAGATACACCCATCCCAAGCATTTGGGTTCAATCTTCTACTGAAAAACTACTATAGCAAGTGACAGCAGTTTCTTAGMTTTTCAGAACTTGCTTGTTCCATATTAACATTCTTTAGTTTCTAAATAAAAGTATGTCCTTCCTCTCCAAGCCAAAAGCAAGCTGAATTCAGATCTTGATATATCCAAACTAATTCTAGGTACTTAAATGTAATCTGTAAGCTAGAGACAGCTTAAGCTTTCCATATAGTTAAATGGAGAGACAGAGATGTGGTGGGTGCTATCAACCTTGAGGTAAGAACAAAACAGGAGAAAAAGACCTTCAGCAGAACACTTAATCAAAAAATTAATAATTCAGAATACAAATAAAATGTAGAGAAAACAATGAACAACAAATATACTTATTACATTATTCTGCAGTGTCATTTTTTTCTCATCAGTTTGTATAAAAAAACTTTTTGACTAACAGTAACTTTCATACTTCGCTAGCCCATGTATTTGTTATGAAACGTTCCTGCAAGTCATTAGAATAAGTTTTAACATTGCTCTTCTATTGCTTTCTTCGGACCTTTGAAATTGATGGGAAGGAAGCCCAGAAGCTAATGAATGCCCTTTCTCACAAGACTGCATTCAAGTTTGGTTGAAATACAAGTGTTAGACAGTCACCATTCCCATTCAGCTTCATGCCTTAGTAGCAATCTTTTGGGTATAACAATAACAGAGCACGATAACTTAAAATACACCTATAATCTAGTCACAGCTGAAGCAACGTACACTGTACCGGGAAYCAGGCTGGAAACAGTCCATCTAGTGCACAATAGTTGCAGGCTGGAGGAGGGTGAGACATTTCTCTTCAACTAATCTCCTGTACCACAACATACAAAGCAACATGACTGCCCCTCACACTGAACAGAATAATTTAAGGGGATAATACAGGCAGAAATTTTCAGAACACAGACAAAAAGACAACTATAATGTTACAGGGACAGGACAATCAAAAACTGGCATGTACTAACTCCAGTAATATAATTTGATGAAACATTGTGACCAGCCAAAAAACACCTACATGGGAAGGCAGCTCAAAGGGGACCTGCTCAGGCAACGTGTCTGTGAAGCTCAGGGAAGAACGTCAGGCGCGAACAACCACAGTTGTTGCAAAGCAAGCTGAATTCCTCTCAGCACGAAGGGGACCAAAGGGAGGCCTTTGTTTTAGATAACCGGCTACATCAGCTGAGTGGATCAGCTTGTCGTGTAAATGTTTTTCTGCTGAGTTAATCCAAAGAGTGTGAATGTCTCCCTGAGTTAGCAAGACTGGCAGGGGATGGGGGGGGGGGCTGTAAACATAGCTCAGCCCTGTAGAGATTATTAAAACTGAACAACTAACGAAGAACTTTGAAGAGAGCAATGGGCTTGAASTGGTTTCAAGCCATGCATTTTTCCCCAGAGACTGGGGTGACCCAGTGTCATGATGGTGAGCATATTATAGAGACTGGCAACGGGAATCATATCTGTATTGAAACTTAGCTGTATATTGAAATTGCCATATTCCGCTAAGTGTAACTTAAACTTTTATTGTGTGCAATTTCAGTGTATTGTGTGACTTCAGCATATTGTATGTGATTGCAGTATAGCGCTGTATCACTCTGCTAAATCCAAATCCCATGGAACACTGAATAGTTCCAAACAAGTAAATTTAATAATAAACACTACAGCTTCCACATGTGGAATATCTACAAGAACCTGGTCAAGAACATTGGACTCTGACAATGTTTACAATGCATTTATGTAATTCAGATGCTGCTTAGGGTTTGGCAGCAGATAACACCTGAAGAAGTGAGGAGTCTATGCAGGTGAACCTCAGGGGAAAAACTAGGGCTGTGAAGCCATGAGCAGGCAGAGAGGAAGGTAAATATGTGTAAGGCAGTCAGGTGGAGCARGCACAAATGTAGGATGCTTGATGTGGATATTGATTTTAGGAGCTGTTGGTATGCGAAGAAACTGGAGGGTGGAGTGCCAATTTTAAGGTTCCACTACATCCAGTCTTGGGGTATTCATGCCAACAAGCAATATATTGCAAAACTTAACATCCCTAACTGCCGCAGTTGCCAAAAATATCATTCAGTAAGATWGCATATTAGAAGCGCATCTTTTGATATTTTCTTTAGCAGTTACATCATGTAAAAATTTCAGATGAAGTTTCATGGTAAGAACCTCAGTGGTAGTATTTAAGCCAAGTACAAATGCAACAGATGGGAAGCCATGAAAGTATATCAAAAAGAGATTTAAATCAGGATGTGGATACAAAAGGACAATGCAGACAATCCCTACACAATGTGTAGGGTCTGTATTCTACAGCATTTTCTATAGCATGAAAGTCATAAATCAGATACATACTTTTGGATATTGGCCAAGGCTGAGAAATACAGAGAATTCTTCTGTAGTTCATTAAATTTGCTCATACAGCTGAGATAGCCTATTATCACTGTATGATAACTGTCTCTAGGTTGATAAATCTGTAATAYGGAACTGCACTTGAGAAGGTAAAATGACAGGGTTAGCTAGTTTGATCTCATGATCTGAATTAAATAAAAGGACTGGCTGAAACTGTGAGGTTATTAGAAAAAAATAGAAAAAAATAGAAAAAATTAAAAAATTGCCCTCCAAAACAAAGTATGCATTGATATGTAAAATACTTATTCATAAACCAGGATTTTTCAGTCRCCAAGCCAAGTGTTCAGAGTCAAGGTGCTCTAATGAATCAACTATTAGTAGAAAATTCTTACTTTTATTTACTGTATAAACTCCCTTCTTTAAGTTAAACCTCTCCTCCTCTCTGGCCTATTTATGGCACYGTTAATCCCTGAAGAAGAGAGTTGATCCTTTGTTCAGCTGAACTGCAATTGTTTGATCTTAATAAAAACCTTACAAGATGAAAGATGTACCTGTGTTGTTCTTTTTTTTTTTTCTTTTTTTTCCCCCTAAGAGAGACAGTTTCCCAATTTCACTGTAGTTACCAAAGAGCTTATTTGGCCTTGCAATGTAGTAACCTCCCATGGCAAGAGCCTTCAACGCTGTAAGCCACAGTAAACACAACTACATAACTAGGAAAAAAGCATGCAGAAAACATCATGCGCCAGAAATTGTTAGAACACACCAGGTAACACTATTAAGAAAACAGAAGCCCAAATATGATTTTTCTTGGCCTTGCAAAAAAGCAAAAATTAAAAACTTTGTGGCAGCAAAAATCTAACATTTTGTTCGCTCTTTAGTTTTTGCTTTATATAAATACAATGCCAATTTTGGATAAGGTAAATGAAAACATACTGCTATATAAAAAACTATGAATTATTTGAAAAGGAAGTATGTAACTTGTGGGCCCAAGAGACTATACAATGATTACTAGGAGTATCCAATACTTAAATCAATAGAAACAGTACATTAAAGACTCATTTGGTTTCACCAAATTAAGGATCATGAAGCAGAGGCACAAAAAAAGTGAAGCTTTCTTTTTTTTAATAAAATAAAACAAAACAGAACACCACACAAGTAATTAAAATACCAGCATTTCCAAACCACTGGAGTTGAAACTTGTGGCATGTATGTCTCAATGGTTTTCAAAATCATTAYATCAAATGTAAGTTCTTTCAAAATTAAAAAAAAAAGTGAACTGGAGTTTGATCACTTTGAGAGCTTCTCTATTATACTTTGGCAAYGTGGTTTGACTTCAGAGCCTACACAAATGTGGGATAACATCTAAAATTTTAGACCTAGCTTCTGTCTGCAGAATTGCAACAAAAGCGTTTCATCACATCCAGGATATTCAAAATAAATCAAAGCTCCTAATTTGGTGTTCAATCAACTCAGATCTGCCAGCTTCCTTAAGCAGAACTGCTACAGCTGTACCTTCCTGTCAACTGCAACAACGGTGGTGATTCACAGAGAGAAAAGTAAACAGAATACAGCATTGCTGACTTTTGCTGCATATGAAATGCAATAACATTAGGTATGAATGCCCTTCAACATGCATATGAAATCTCTATCATCATTAGTGTGAGTTGTGCTTATGCATAGAAGAGACTCATTTCCCTTATACATACACACATTGAGGCAAGATGAAAACAGAAGAGAAAATTACTTTCCAGTACAGGGACTGCAAATAAAGGATTTTTTAAGAAGCTCTTGACAGTGACTTTTTTAGAATTCTCAACCCTCTGCAACCAGTCAAGTTTCTAGAAATTCATATAGCTTTGATTTAGAATATGAGACAGATTAGATGATGCAGTCTCTCGATATATCTTAAACCATCTGCTTTCTAATTCTCCACCTTGAAACAATCATTCTACATAACACATTCCCTAGTACTCTTCCTTTAAACTTTTCTGAACTATAAAAAATATATTTTCTTATAAACACTAATTCAATTAAAACCATGCTAAATGTAGTGAAACACTATCAGAGTACCTTAACGTATAGAACTGGAAAACTAGTGATGCTTCACTATGAAATGAATTTCTTGARTAAACAAATTATTTTTTTCCTCCCAGTAAAACCTGGAATCTTGCAATGCTTTTCTAGTCTTGCATAGAGCTAATGAATTACAAGAAGCCTCAAAATTGTATTGTCTATTCTCATTCCTAGTTTCTCATTCAGGCTGACATGCTCCATGTCAAGCCTTCTGCTTCTTTTCTGTAACTTTCAGAGATCCCCATTTTTTCAGCTTTTAAACACAAGACTAATACTACAGCTGATGTAGTCAATTACCACTAAAGTAAGCATACAGACTGTTCACATTAATTGCAGCAAACTCCTCTTTCTTTGCCTTCTTCTAAGGTACTAAGCATAGCAAATTATCCAAATGGTGTTTTTTCTTACTCACTCATAATCTGAATAAACAGAATCAATACCATAGCACCTGCTTTTCATATACACCTGCTTTTCCTTCCAATCAAAACATGACAGTGTGCTGATAATGAAACAAACTATTTTTTAGAAAAAAAGAGAAAAAATATAAGATGTAATTTATGGGGCTTAATTGTCCTACTAAGTGTACTGAGTATTCTTGCAAGGGGGGAAATGMCAATTCCCAAATGTATAAATGAGCCCTAATAACAAGTTAAAAATAAAACAGACACTCTCATATCCTTAAACAGTATCTTAACAGGTTAGGTATTCATAGATTAGGCAAGTAAATAAATGGTGCCAGTGTAAGTTATAAAGCAACATCAATTGCTTCTTTTTGCAGTCTAGCGGATGCCCTCAGACCACTAACAAGTGCATCCAGAGTGGTTCAGAGTGATTTAGAAAAAGACAAGGTAGCAATATAGCAGAGAACTGAAGACACAACTACATAAGCAGGGCTTAACAGAGTTCTGAAAGACATAAGGGTCCCAATTAAGGGACAGAAAGTAGAGCAGCTGAGAAGTCTAATGAAACTCCATCTGCATCCAGACAAGCAGAAAAAAAGGAGTCAAGGATTCTTTAGAAACTCTCCTTTGGACTGGAAGATATGGAAGTGACTGAGCTGAGGTACTCAGATAGCGAAATCCATCATGAAAGACATATATAAATATACATATGCCAGCTATAGATATGCTCTGCCACCTCCTCTGCCTCTATACTGAGGAAATTTAAGGTTACTTACACAGACAAAAGAGTGCAGGACAGGGCATTCTGGAAACTCTTAATTATTGGTATAATTCTTTGAGAAAGAGTCTCTCCTTTGACAGTAAATTCTTGAGTGAAAACCTGATGCATACAGGTACTCAGTGAGCAGTTCTTGATGTCTCAGAAGGCAAGTACATATATCTACCACATTCATTCAGCTTACAATGTCTACTTAAACATTAACCATGCAGTCAGAATTAATGGAGCTGACAGCACTCATGCCGTTGCCTGACTATGAATTAATAGATACTGAGACTTGAGACTACAGTCAACAAAAATCCTGAAGAGATGGCAGTGATCTTTGGAACTGGGGTATGCAACAGCTATACAGCACTGCAGCGATCAAGTAGCATGATGAACACCATGAGTTACCAGAGGTTTACGGAATGTGATCTGCTTCAGATAAGGTCAATTCCCCTGTAATTTCACCTGTTCCTAAAGGTAACCTATATGGTACTACTTGCTCTGCAACAAATGCAAAAACGCAAAGAAAGCAAGAGAAGAGCATAGTTCTTATTACTCAGATTTTTCAGCATTTTCACTTGGTTGTTAGTCACAAAAAGAAAGTCTAAGGATTGCTATTGATCATCCATCATTCTTTAGATTCTTGGAGACCTGATACAAATCTTTCATCCTATACTTTTGAAATAAGAAAATATCTTAACTCATGGTCACACTCCCAGAGGTGTTCTTAGGAGTATGTTGAATTTAGAGTAATGGTGATTAGCTCAAAAAAATTATTATACTTATCAGAGCACCTGGAAGTCCATGTTACATTGACCCAAGAATGTAAAACACAAGTAATCAAAAGATAATGCAAATTCATGATGTGGTAAGAGGTAGGTGAAATAGGGATTTGTACAGCAAAAGCCTAAATAGTTTATGTAGTAACATGACTGTCTCAAAATTTGTTTCCTTTCCTGTCATTCTTGGTGAAAAGCATTTCAAAAAAAATCTGCCTGTGATTAGGTTTAAAAATCAAAGTTCATTAAAATCAACATCCCCACCCCCCAAAAAAAAAAAAATGGTTATTTCACCCTTTGGGTGACATGGTGAAATGGTTTCGCTAGGTTACCATTGCTAATAATAATGTCTGTTAAAAAGAATCAGTAAGGAAACTCCTATTAAGAAATTACGATTGTAATTTTATCTTCAGCACCAGCCAGAACCCAAGCCTAGATTTCCACATCCTGAGTGAAAAACAATCACATACGAGAAATATTACTCAAATGGCAATAGAGTTTCTAGCACAATTGATACATATATTTTAAGATTAAAGATTAATCAGAACCATATTTATTTGAAGTTTTCSTTACTTAAGTCATACTTAAAACTGAAAAGTTACATTCATAAGAGCATAGTGCACAATGTATCAGTGGCAAAACATCTAATGATACATTTGCAGTCATACAGCCGAGCTACTAATCCCAAACTCATTTACCGCATTCTAGCCAAAATTCAGTATTTGCTCATGTGTTAGCATGTGCTGATAGTCAGGACACCATCTCAGGTGAGAAGGCATCTCCCTTTCAGGGAAGGAACAACTTTTTCTGCCACYTTTCAGCCGAGATGCCACCAACTATAAGGATTCTGCTGCCCCCAAAATTTCCAAACTACTGTTATTTCACATATACAGTTCAAGAGCCTTCACATTAGCATATTAGCCTATGTTACCACAGTGACCCCTTGAAATGCTACTCTCCTTTAGAAAATGTTTCATACAAGTTTTACAAAATCAATGTATTAAAGGCTAGAAACCTATTTTGAGAAATGTGATATGAAAAACTAACATACAAGCTCTTTGGTCATATTAAATGAAGATAAATTTCATTTAGACCTATATGTCCACGATTCCCAATAAAGATAACTAGACTTATGATCAGGTAAGTATCATCAAAATTTAAATGGACAGAACAGTTAAATTTAAGTTTACAGATATGTATGTACATTCTTTCAGAAATATATGACGTGCATGCCTCTTTCTAGATAATCTACAAACCAAATAGCCTGTCTATGTATCTATTCCAGGATCTATCAATACATTACACTTAAGCAAAAATAAACAATACTATAACATTCTCAAACTTTAATTTAAAAAGAATATAATAAAAGCTTTCTTTTTATCAATCCAAGAGAAACAAGCTGGATGTTAATCACTAGGATTTCTTTAAAGTTGTTAATTTTGCTGTTGAGTAGACCATCATTAAAGTTGTTACTAGTATCGATGATAACCATCTTTCTTTCTACATCTACCATGATCAAACTGGTTAATTTAACCCAGATTTGTTTTCTAACTCATTGAACCCACAGATGCCTGGATATCTGTGATGATGCAACAGAAGAGAAGGCCCTGAGGTAGAGACAAGAATTAACACTAGCTAAGAGAGCAAGGCTACCTCTTTTGGTGACGTTGCTTATTTACATTGTTTTAAACTGCTTTTATAATTAACAACGTTTATATTTCAGCATTTCTCAGAGAACACAAGCTTATTTTTGTCATTAAAATGAACTGATACAATTACATATCTGAAAGACACTGATCTCTCTAAGCTTCTACATGCTTAATAAAAATCAAACTATATATTTTTTAATGCATGCACAAATTTCAAGAGAAAAAAAATACAGGAATAAAGTACTATAATATTATAGGCTTATTCTGAATTTAAGACTATGCATATCTCATAGTCAACCTCCCTAAATCCTAAAATTCTCTGTTCTAAATGTTTTATGATGCATACACTGCACAGCTCCTTCCTCTTAAGCAATGACATCTTGACAATTTACGTTGTCCATAAATGTTCTTATGCTTTTAGAAGTTCTTGGTAAGTACAAGATTTGCAATGGCAGCCACACTGAGTTTAAAGGCAATCAAAAACATAGGCTTTCAGTTGACAATTTTACATAGCAGTATCTATCAGAGAGGCCTTTAGAAAGAAAGGGGGGGGAAATTAATTTCTGAACAAAAAGTGTCTACATGAACAAAACATCATACTTCAGGTGGGAAGGCACCTCAGAAGGGTTGTAGTCCAACTTCCTGCTCAAAGCAAGGTCAGCTGTGACATCAGACCAGTGCTTGGGGCTTTAGCCAGTTGGGTCTTGAAAATCTCCAAGGGCAGAGACTGTACAACCTCTATGGTCAACCTGCATATCATATCCTACTGTCCTCACCAGGAATTTTTTTTCCCCTATATATCCAGCCTGAACTTCTCTTATTTCAATTTATGTCCATTGTCTCTTCACTTGTCTCTTTCACTGTGAAAAGCATGGTATTAGAGAGAATATTAAGTTGCTACAGCTACCAGAAAAGCCTTCAATTTTCATCTCAAACTAGATGAAGAAAACTAGACTGTAAAATATTCTTGCCCTGCTTTACTCAGAAAGAATGTCGTAACARTAAATTTGTCAAGCTAATATACAAAATAGGAAGATAACAAGTAATAAAGCAGGTGTCAAAGAAAGGAATATTTCTAAAACGAGGAAAAATATATGCAGCTGTCATTCATCTTTAGTTGTTCTTAATAACAGGAGTCAAGATGTAGCTAAGAAACCATAAATCACTACCCTTCACAACTTCAGGACTTACAGTTTATTAGAACTCAGATTTCTCCCCCTCTCCCCCAACTTAAGACATTAAGAAGATCATATATCAGTGCCAGAATTCCTCAGTAAATCCAAGGCTATGTTTGCATTTTGATATTGTATTGTAAGCATAGTTTACTGATCTGCCATAAATTAATGAGTACTCAAACTGCAGTAAACGAACATTGTATGTTGATGGGAGTTTTTGTATCAGTATTTTTTAATATGTGCTAGAGTTCTCCTATTTTCTGTTTAATTGCTCTGGAAAATGAGAGGCCACCTGTAGCAGGCTTTAGGTTAAAATAATGTTTTGCCAGAGGTGTCTTAGGTAAAATAAGTGCTTATACTCTCTTTTTTGCTGCCATCCTCTGGACACTTTCCATTTCATACACATATTTTCAAAGAACATGACTATAAGGACAGGTTGAGAAAAGTTGGTTTCTTACTCTAGAGGAAAAGGATGAGACAGAACATAACAACAGTTTCAAAAATATAGAAGGTTGTTAAAAAGAGGAGAATGATCGATTGTTGTTCAAGTACAATAAAGGCTGGCTGAATGAAAAATAATTGATTTACATTTGCAGTAATAGAGATTTAGGTTGGATATTAAGAAACATTTTTTTGCACTCAAGACACTTCAACATTGGTAGAAGAGGGAGGTCACAGAATGCCCATCACCAGAATTTGTTAACAACAATTGGACAAACATCCATCTAGGAGGGCCAGGCAGAACCAGCTCAAAGCACAGCATGAATAAGCAGATGCYTACAGCTGCTGTCTGCATGGATGGAGAGGGCAGAGCAGTGAGCAGGCTGCCTACTAATGCTGTTTTAGCATTAACACCCTTCAGCCCTTTCTGGTCAGCTAAGTGCTATAGCAACTGTTTCTCTTCAGAAGTTCCTGAAATTGGTGACACTTCCCAATGTTCCTTCTCTCCTCTACAGGAGCATAGGTTGCTGCAAGGTTTAATTTTGTCAACTTAAACATTCTTAAAACAGTGAAATTGAATTCCACTTGAACAACTAAAAAGTTGCAGACTATCTTTGGGTGTAGGTGTACCTCAGGCAGAGAGATGAACTAAATCAGCTGAAATACCTTCAAGTATGACATTCCTGTGCAGTCTACAACAGCCACTGTAATAAGTAGATAGCTATTTTACAAAACACAAGGATTTAATATGTTGTTATAGTGTCACAAATATCACATATCAGAGGCTTCAAAAGTGAGATATCCCTATACCATACTATTAGGGTATGGAATCTCATAACAATAATATTCCTGGCACCATGTACAATCCATTAGTGCAAAAAGATGGTAAATGAAACATGGGTTACAGAAGAAAGAAGAGTGACAGCATGAGAATTAACTAAAAAGGGACTTTTCTTACTAAAATAGTCTACTAGAAATATTACTCTCCATTCTAATTCCTGGAAAAATAGCCAGAGTTGAAGAATTTCTTGGTGGGAGAGTGAAGGGAAATACATAAGAATCAGAAGAAAAAGATTTTTTTAAATATATTTCTATACACACACACACAAATAGAATTTGCGTGCACAAATACAGAACAGCAGTGTGATTTAGAATGGTCTTTCAAAAAAAAGTCACCCTAAAGTGATCTGGTTAAAATTTACCGTGTCACTCTTTTTTCAAAATACTGCAAACATCAGTCATATGCTTTTTTTAATTATTATTATTAAAGAAGTTAGCATAACTACTTATTTGCAAATACAGGAAATGACACTTCAACAGGCAGTTATCACTAGAATCCAGGCATCATTCTCTTGTTTAAAGACTGTATCACAGTGACCACAAAGAGCACAAGTAGCATCAAGCAAAAGATCTGTATGCTGCGAGATAAACYGTAGTCAAACAGAGGCAAATAACAAAGCAAAAACTTCAGGACAATTTTGAGCACAGTTTTTCTAAAGAGACTCAGTATGTTCCAGACTAACAAACACTGCATCATAGCTTAGTGTTTCTCATTTAGTCACTGTGAACCTAATTCTAAGTGCCATGGAAACAGGAGCAGAGAGACAAAGTCCCTTGGTGCCCCATGTGAGCAGGACAGTAAAATTACCTGTATTTTACCACAGCTATCATACTGTATTAAGAATATTCAGTTTTGATCTCATTCTAAGCTCCAGTTTTTTTCTGTATTTTTGTTTTTTGTTTTCCAATCAGAAATCTGTTTCACATTGGCAGTTTGTTTATGGAAGTGACCAGCAATTACTGTAAAATTACAGTATAGCCTCTACGTATTTTTCCCTGGACAAAGGAAAACAAGTGTATTTTCCAATTCTGAACAAAAGAAAAAATCATGTTCTGTATTTGTTACTTTTCAAAGTGATTCAGATCTATTATGCTTGATTTTAGTACAACATGCAGGCTGTATTAAAAAGCAATGGACAGSGATTTAGGTAAGATATTAAGTACAGAGCTGATCTGTCAATGACTCATATACAGTCTTAATTCTAATCTGGTTTTGATTAAACACATTCACAAGACACACTATTATATTGTTTTATAAGACCCCAAATGTAATYCATGAGTATTAATAAAGCAGACAGCCATTAGCATAAGAGTATTTAAACAAAAAGAAAACTAAGCAGTTCACAACCAATCCTCCATGCTTTTACATTTATTAGATCTTTTATGGATAAACTTCAAATAAACAGATGACTGAAGGCCTAGTTCAATATACGCCATTTCATAGGTGAAGAGCTTTAACTCAGAATAAGATTTAATGAGATACTGTAAAATAATGTGAGATCCTTTTAAGACAGTTTCAGTTTTGGAAACCAAGACGTAGTGTCCCACAGAACTTGAGCAATCTCCTTACTCTATAATGACCTATGCATGAATCAAATCAACATTTAACTCTGTTGGTTAGAGCATGGTGCTAATAATGAGAAGGTTGCGGGTTCAATCCCCATACAGGCCACTCGTTTGAGTGTTGTACTACATGATCCAAATGAAAAACCCTCGTTTGAGGGTGGGACTAGATAATCTCCAGAGGTCCCTTCCAACGTTACCAATTCTATGTTCCTACTGCTTTAGAGTAACACGACCATAAACACTGCATAATGTGAATGTTATGCATTCAACAATCACTGAGTATTTCATAATGTTCATAAAACAACTTTATTAAAAAAAAGACTGAAGAAATTTGCTGTCCATACACAACATCTAATATCTCTACAGGAGTTCAAATTAACCCTGGATAGTTTATTGATCTTTTGAAAACAGGAAGGTTTTATTGAGGTATGAGTGCCAAACTTAATTAACAGGCAGTGAACCAAAGAAATCAGTGAAATTAGAAGCAGCTTGTCCAATATGATAGACCCGTATGCACATATTGTATAACCACGTGTTAATATTTTCTCTTCTGAACACTTATTTGCTTGTTACTTAGGTCCAGGGTATACAACAGAATACAAAAGTGATTTATGAGATAAACAAGCTCTTCTAAAACAAGTGTTACTTCAGTTCCTTTCTAAAAATACTGATATATTTTATTCTTAGTAATTTCATTATAGTTAAAGCGATTAAGTGGGCAACTGAGAAGGTTAAAAAAAAAATACACTCTCTTCCAGTAATAAATGATTCCATGATTTTTCCATTACAAAAGCAAAAGATATTACCTAACTACAAGAATTTTACTTCCAGAATAATTTTCATTTTATGTTTCAGTTACCAAAAAGAWTTATGACATCCATCATATTGTTGTGGCAAAGAAAAATGCGATAAATTTCTTTAGGTATTTTCCTAATCTGTTTTCACRCCAATCTTGAGTTGTATCATTGACTCAGTACACAACAATATTCTAGAAATGTTGTTTTCCAATAGCGTTAGGAAATTGCTAATCGGATTTTTGCTGCTGGGCTCTTCCAATAATTATAAGAATGAAGACTGAGACTGCTTTATCTAAGTGAAACAAGACGATGGCTCTTTCAATTACTGACACAATTTCTCAACAGATGAAACCTGAGTTGCATTCTAAAGTGATCTAAACATCAAGAATAACAATGTTTTTTGCCTCAAACTTCCAAACACAGAGAGAAGTGCTCCTGCATATCTCTAGCACACAGTTCTCTACTTTTGTGGATCATTTGGAGYTATATTCCTAACTGCACTGTCCTAAAGGCACATAGAGAAAAGCTAATCAAAAAGTAATAAACCTTGTACTCTAATAAGCATGATTAGCAATTCACTTCTGGGCCAGGCTACTGGGTGCAAGAAAGAAGAAAAATAAATAAAGAATGCAGACTGGGACATGAGACGAAAAGGGCCAGAATAAACATTAAATGGTTGTAGTAGATATAGGCTATCTCCATCCTTAGCATACTGACTTTTGGAACAGTGTTGGTGAAGAATGCCTACACTACAGAATCAATCACCTTCTCTAAAATAGTCTTCCCAGGTGTCTATAACCACGTCAGACTATTAGTCACAACATCCAAAACTGTACTAAAGAGAGAAAGGATGGATGAGCATAGGCACAGGTTTATTATCAAGACAGATAGATGTCTTCCAAAGACCTTGACATCCTAAGGGTTGTAAACATGGATTTCTTGTTTCTGAGAACATACAGCTACCAGTTATTTTTCTTGAGGGATTTTATTTTTCTATAAAGTATAATTAAGGCAAATATTACTGTGAACTAGCAGAATGACTGCACCCAAAACCTAGTGTTTCACTTGTTTGGATTTAAAACATCTGTTTTTAGAAACTGCTTTTAGAATCTTAGAGGTTATTAGTACAATGAAAATACACTAAGTTCATGAAATTACATAAACAATAAGAAGCCTTTTTTAATATCAAAGCCAACTAACATACGCTTCAAGGTTAAACTGTTAAATAAAATACCATCTATATTGTAGGAAATGCTTTGAACGGTAGGTAGTAAGGACACCAATAAAACTCATTTCAAATTCTTTGCTGCAAAATTGGCAAGTTTATGTGATAGTTACAACTTCCTTCCTTCCTGATGGAACAACAGAGAATCAACTGCAACATAATAGGATTTAAAGATACAAATGCAAATACTTGCCCTGAAGCCAGGTAAAAATCTTATTTTTGGATTACTATGTTTTACATCTCTAAAAGCAAGCTATTACACAAACTAAATAGCTAGCACAAAACACTAATCAACTCTGATCTTTGGAAGAATTTTGTCCCATTACAAAAAATTGATAAAACAGTTTCATTTTTACTGCTCTTTGGAGCTATAGGGCAGTAACTACTCAGGACACAAAATAATGCATGCTATTTTTGCCATTATGGCTTATAAGTGGTTACATTTTTAGGAACCAATTTAATGCTCACAAAAGATGTCAAACTGATATTTTAGAGACTGATGCTCTTTATTTACTAACAGTGCACAGGCAGTAGCTCTTCAGCTCTTCCACTGATAGCCCCATTAATCTGATCCAACACTCAAAAGTTCTATAATCACACTATCAACACACAATCCCACGACAGCAAAACATTTAGTAAAATTTTAAGGTTGCCATCAGTAAAATGGTGGCACCAGTAAAATGGTAAAAAAAAAAAAAAAAAAGCAAGCTTTATTATTTTGATTTTGCTTTCTAGAGTAGTTCTAGAAAATGCAGTAGAAATATTCTCCTCTCCCATTAATTGATTCAAAAATCAAAACCTATATATTCTTTCAATTTAATTCTATCTCAAAACATTCTGAGGATTGTAAGCAGCCTATTTTGCCCTCTATTTAGCAGTTTTTCAACTCTGTAGAAGTGTATTCTGAAATAGGTACACTACAACTAGTAGTTTTCATCTTTTTCAAAAACACCTCACTGAAAATAATTTATTTTCTATTTTTTGTTTCACCCTTCTCTGCATGTATGCCCATACAGTCAAATATGCAGTTATAAAATAGAGACAAAATTATACTCAGTGTAAACAACTGCCATTCCCTCCTTTAAAAAGTGTTATTATGAGCTATAGATTTTAAACATGTAGCATATTTACAAATTTGTAATGTATGTGCAGGCAAATATAGACAACAATTTTTATGCATAATCTTTACAGGAGAAAGTTTTATTAATAGAAGTTTTCAATTAAGAAACAGAATCATACATGGGTTCTTAAAGAACAACATCTTACATAACTAATTGTTTCTTCCAAATTTACTAACCAGGAAGGAAGAGAAAGGGCAAATTTAGCTTAAATGAGAGACATTTACATTTAACAAGGTTTAGTATGACTAGGTTACCTTTTAAGCAATGAGTTTTTCTATCCATTCACCTGTCATAATATCTTATTACTCTAATTCAGACTTCCTCTGGGAACAGATCATCCAGAATGCCAAGTTGCAGGTGAAATCATGTTGCAGATTGTTGTCAGAACAAGAATGAGACAAAGACAACAAAAGCTTCTAAAGTCTGATAGATTAGAGAGAGACTTGTGCAGGTAACAGAGTAACACTATATTAAAGTTGTTTTCAGAAATTATTAAAAAAAAAACCCTCAGCTCAAGTCTGTGTCCCATATGAAGACTTTATCTCTTATTAAACACAATAGAAAAATAAATGTTAAATCCAGTTTTTTAGCTCATATCCCTATCTGCAGCATATTTTATAAATTACTTARTTAATAGATACTCAGCTGTATAGTACAATACAACTTATAACATACGTTTACTAGTTGTTTTCCAGGAACTTGTTTTTCATTCAGAAATAGGAAGAACTGACCTAATCTTCAGTTGCATAGACTTTATTTGAAAGTGGATATACAGGTTTGGGACCATGTATTTGCCAAAAGAATGTGCTTTAAGTATTTTTCATTTGACCATTTAGAAACCTTCASTTTTGTTATGCTTTTGCAGATACAACAAATACCGTTTCACTTAAAATTGCATTGAATGAAAACATCAGTTTACTATTTGCAAAAATTCTATATTAACAATAAACAGCATACAACTTAATACACTTATCAAATATGAAAAAGTATGCTGTAAAAACATTTAAAAATATAAAACTAGAATACAGTGTATGTCTTCATTAAAGAATTCAAGGAAGACTTGCATTTAGTTACAAGATACAGAAACAGATGAAACATCATAAGCTGCCACAGCAGGATATTCAGCATTATTCTACAGGCCATAGTTTGGCTAAGAGGGCAAAGAACACTTTTGCATGTAAATATCCCTGTTTTTCCCAAGTTTGTTTCATTCCTAACTCACAAATAGCATGCTACTGCATTTTTAAACTTTTTTTAAAAAAAAAATAAACTGCAGAATTGACTGGTAAACCACGACATTCTGGTGTTTTGCTTCATTTTTACAGATAGTATTTAAAAAATACCCACTAACCAGTCCTCACTATGTTATGTCAGAATACTTCTTTTCCTTAGACTATAAGTTTCCTGTCAGCTCACCAGTACAAAATATGTTCAGCATTAATGCTTAACTGCACAGAGACACATTAGCTTGTTTGGTTACAAGCACCCTCTGTGAGTAGAGAATGCTTCCCAATACCTACCCCTAGGCTCACAACCTATTTCACTCAGCTTTCTGCTGAGATAAGATCAGATAACACCTCCTCCACTGGGTCCTCAACAGCTTGAATGCCGCAGAAGGGAAACCCCGGTGCATCAGCCCGCAAGAATCGTATCATGTTTTAACCAAGTCCCCACTCCAGATGCTCAGAGGCCAGAACTGCAGGCCACACTGCGGCATCTCCTGACACTTACACATAGCYTGTCAGAAGCAAACTGTACAACTCAAGTCATGCTGACATACAGTCAAAATAGACCTGAACGAAGAATATAACATACCTAGAATTACTTAGAGCACCTATTAATAATAGCTCTAATTACTAATGAAGACTTAAAACACATTATTTTAGTCATACTGGACAGAAGGCAGAAATTGTCATTTGCCTGACGAGCCTTGYGACCGACTTTCATAAAAATCTATTTCTAATTGACTTGGAAGGAAAGAACAAAGGACTTGGGAAAGGAGAAAACAGCGTAATTCCAACAACATAGTCAAATCATTCATGAAGGTCTAAATGTTACCACAAGAAAATGAGTTTTCAACAGCATTCTATCTTTGCAATGAAACCCACCAAACTCACAGAAGAAAATGTGCTTTATTGGAACCACCTGGCTTACCAAGAGGAGTTGTTCCTGCTCCTAGTTCTTTAGTGGCATGCTGGCATGGACTTACAGCTTAGACTCCAGAACTACACTGTAAACGTATAGTTCTCTTCTGGTGAAATTTGACATGACTTGAGATGACTTACTCTTCTCCCATGGCCCAAGCAAGTCAAATACTAAGCAATTTTTTTTWAAAAAAAATTAACATCTAACTGAAGTCAATAGTGTATATAGGCTTCTTAGCTGTTGGAGGGCAACAAATTTTAGGAACATGCAACACACCATTTCAATTATTTTAATGAAGTGGATTATTTGGGAAATGCTAACCGAAGCACTGAACAAAATATAACTATTTCCAATATCAAAAGTCAGAGATATCTTAGGTCTGAGAGCAGGTGGAAAATAAAGGGGGAATCCTAGAAATGGAATACTGCAACTAAAACGATGTTTATTTTCATTCTGTAACAGATTCAAAGTCAATATACACTGACTCTGAAATAGTAGTGACAAAGACTCACCTTCCATAAAAATGGTTATGAAGCCAGGTCCAAATCTTCATATTCAAACCCCATATAACCTAATTTTGGAAATAAAGAAAGGTTTAAAGCCCAGTCTTCACTACCTGATCTACCCTCACACAGACCCATTTGCCAGTTCTTATGGTCAGACTTCTAGTATTAGTTGATCTTTCAGAGTTTTATGCTACTTTATACTTATTTTTTTCAAAATAAGATTGAACAAGGAGGACCTTGCACAAGCACCTGGTTTAATCAAAAAACCTGTAACAAACCTGTATTGTGCCACAACTYGCTCTCACTCTGGCAAAAACCCTTTCTCCACTGAAAATGAAGTCCCTGGAGTTCAAAGGCTTATTCAACCCTGACTCTAAGGGAAGGACTTCTGTTAAATATAATAAAGCACTTTGTGCCATGATTAAGATGAAAAATGTATCTTGAAGTATAAAAAGAGTTACATATTTTAAGTTACCTCTAGATTCAAATACTCTGAAAACGTGTTCCCAGGGTTACACAGAATCATTCTGTATCAGAAGAAATTTGGACCTGCAGAAACRGCATTTACTTACTGCATCATTAACAGGCAAACAAGAACCATACTATACAAGCTACACCTCTATTGTCACAGATGGAGGAAGCAAAAACCCAGAGTTATTCATATGACAACATTAAGCATGCTAGCTTAACAAGGATTACAGAGGAACTAGCATTATGCATGACCTTTAGTGGTGGATCTACCACTGTGACCAAAAATTGCAGTTTAAATGAATTTCACATAATCATTCACATATTATGGGCATTATGCTGAGCAGGATTAGATTCTCACTGTAATAAAAAACACTAACTCAACTTAAACTGTGCAAATAAATTCTTGTGCATCTTATTTATGATTTCAAGTGCAATCAATTCTTCTGAAGGAAGAAAATACTTATCATGTGCATGACACACTCACAATGAAATCAATACAGCCCCAACAATTCTGTTGCTTCTGCCTTGCAAATACAAACTTTTCTCTATTTTAATGAAGCAATATCTATATGACCATACAACTACAAACTATCTCCAGAGAAATCAAGAACAGAATTTATTTAAGTTGGAGTTAGACAAAAATGCTTCCACTTATATTTTCATATTTTATATTACATACTATCATATTTATATATTTTTATATTATTCACTTATATTTTTATACATATGCTCAATTCCCTGATCCAGAATGGGAGTTATTTAATTATCTTGAGAACTGAACAGCAGTTCAAATATCTCCTGAGAGATTACAGTAACTTTATATAATATAAAATGGATTAAGCTCAAATGTGACCATCTTCCAACTTCATCATATACTGTTAAATGTCCTCATTTGAACAAATTTTGCAGCGTTAGTGTTAAAGAAACAGTACACTGCACAACATCAAACTTGCATTACATTACACGGATTGTCTGAGCCTTTTTGGTCTGTTCTACTTGCCTCTGCCTGCCTGCAAAAAAAYGTGCAATGAAGCTTTGAAGTCACCATCCCAGTAAGATTCTCACACAATTGATGTTTATAAAACTGCAGTATGGCTGACTACAGACACAACAAAGTGCAATACATTGATTTTCATAAAATAAGTTACGTCCCTACTTCAATTGCCAGGAAATATTTTATTCTTACAATAGGATAAACTCAAAACAAGAGAGGCACAGCAATGCTTAACTGCAAATGATCTAGGACTATTACGTTTTACAGACACAAACACGCACACACATTTTACTGACAGAATTTTAAAAAAGTTAACCAACTCATTTATGAATATAAACTTGCTGGAYTTTCAACCAGACTTGGAGAATCTCAATTTCTGTAATTTCAGCATTACTCAATCAGACATTTTTGAAAAATAACTCTCAAAACCCAGACCAGAATGGGACGGGATTCTGGTATTTGAGGAAATAAAGTGTCATCTGTCTTTTCAAAATGCATGCTTTAAGGGTTAAGTTATAACAAAATGGCTGGTAACTTTGCATGTAACATCAGTTTCTAAGTGACTATCTTCTACTGAAGATTAATTATCCAGAATTACTATCTGAGAAGCACAAGTTTTAATTTAAGCAGCAGAACGCTGAGAGAGAGACCTCTTTAAATGCCAGTGTCTCTGCCATGGCCACCTGCTTTCCTTTGTACACAGTGACCAAGTTGATAGGAAGGACACTGACAATGATTGTCTCGACATAAAGTCTTCAGGTATCAAATGAATAGAGAAGATCAGCCTTTCTAGCRATATCACACAGAAAAAGAAACTTTCCGAAGTCTGTTGTTTAACTGATAAGTGAAATTTATGTGTTGAGCTCATCTCAAACACCTAGCTGGCAGCTCATGGGAAGAAAATCACCCTTAGTACTCCAGTGCTGTCTGGGAAGTCTCTCCAGTCATTGCTACTGATTTGTACGACCATGACCTGTGTGGGGCATTTCAAGGAGTCTTATGCCAGAGGGTGTACCAGATACTGACATCTTAACTAGGAAAAGATTCTCTACAGAGTAATTTGTAACACATACTCTATCTTGTGTTACAGAAAACAGAACAAATGCAAAGAACAAAGAAAATGAACAACTATGGCAATCTCCATTTCCATTTTTCTTTCTTTCTTTTTTTWATGCTGGGAACTGTTTTATATACCCACAAAATCAACTAGAGCAGTGCTGAATTTGTAGAAAGAGGTAATCACAAATTTAGTAACTATTCTTGTGATACGATTATTTACACAATTGTATGTACTATTTTTTCACAAGGTACTTGCCTTGTACAATAAACATGCTCTGAAAACAAGACAGATCTGTGCTAGAAAGACTTTTCTATTTTATGTCTGCCTTGTTTACTACAGAGATCGGAATGACATGAACACAGCAGGAAAAAGCAAGCAAGCAAGCCCAGAATCCAGTGGCATAATGTCTATGTTCATTTTTCTACACAGAAGCCCTGTACTTTGTTATATAACTGACCTAATTTAAAATTTAAAATAGCTGGTCACCACTGTGGGTCCCTCAGTTATGGAATATAAACAAATTTTAGTTTTAAATTGCCTTTTTTAGGAATATTGCTCTTATATGGCATGACAGAACAGAGGTGCTGGGAAGTAAGTGTGAAAACCACACATGAAGTAACCCAACAGTAACTGGATGGGAGAGTAACAAGCACAGAGCTGCTGAACTACTGGACTGGATAGTAATTTTAACAGCCTTCCAAGTAGCACTGAAAAACCATCAGGTTTTTGTTACCAGAAGGAAGGCTTAAAAGAAGCTGGTCATTATGGCTACTGAGTGGCCATCAGTTCTTCAAAATCCCTAACAAAAATTTGGTTGGTTTTGTCGAGACGTCATCAAAAATAAAAACCATTTGGAAAAGTGTTTCAATTTCTGTGGTGAATTCTTGACCCCCTCTAATAATAATTAACAAAATGGGGATAAACTAGCATTACAGGGAAATCTTAATTCTGATGTCACCCAAGCTGTGAGCAGTTGACTCCGTAGTCTTCATAACACATCCTTCAATATTTTTATTTGCATGTATGTACACTCTCTTCAGGTAGAAATGCACAAGGGTCAGCAAAATCTTCACTTTACTACTTGCTTCTTAACTTTGTTTTAACTCAGTTACTAAAGAAGTGTTGCATCTAAATGTTCAGGTCCCAATCTTGTCTAGTCACAGAAGGTTTCTGATTTGACATTAGATTGGACAATGTTAGTTCACCTCACTTCCATTATTCCTTTATAACAACATACATTTTATAAACCATAAATCTTAGGTTCTGATTTGAAAGCAAACAAAGCACTGTTTCCTCTAACTTTGGTTTATTAGAAAGGAAACAAAGCCAAATATCTAAGAAAAAAACAAGCCTTCTCTGAGGTATATACATACCAAGTATATAACCAATTCAAGCTTCCTAGTAATAAAATACTACTAACGAAATACAAGTAACAAGGAAAAAGCATACAGCTCTAACTAAATGTCTCTGTATTTTACACTTTAAAAATGATTTATGGATACTATTCTTCACGGCTTATTGTAAAATCATAGTTCCTCAAACTGAAGAATCAGTTTTCTAAAACCAAAACAGCTAGAATATATATTTAAATTCTCAATTTTTCAATCAGATTAATTAATGCAAACACTAAATGGATTTCACTGGCATAGTGAAATCCCACTTTCCAAGAGCACAGATTACAAAATAATTTAGCTTCCGATAAGATTAAGAAAAAAGTCTCTTTTTACTAAACTGGATTATAGGATTCAGCAACTATAAAACCAAAGTAATTATAAGAAATCTGTTATGATTAGACAGTTTTGCTCTCAATGCTTTACCTAGTTCCTAGCAATTAATCAATATCTTTCTAAAATACAAGATTCTTTAAGTCTACAAAGTGATTAGATTAAGTAGTTTATTACAGACATTTATACATTTTAATCAATATACCTGAATAGTATGCTGCTGTTGTGAAATAACATCACAGAACAGCAGAAAGATAGCTACCAATCCTTAGTTTTACGTTTTTGTTACTTCACAGTCCTATGCACTACTACAAAATACATATGGTAAATTTGTAATCAGGAAAACTGCTGAAAATTRACATGTTTCATATCACTACGTTTTTAAAAACAGGTGAAAGACATTCTCAACAGCAACTTAACCTTTGCTT
This sequence comes from Rhea americana, assembly GCF_003343005.1. NCBI lineage: Eukaryota > Metazoa > Chordata > Aves > Rheiformes > Rheidae > Rhea > Rhea americana. The sequence goes on from NW_028186149.1 coordinate 3,225,590, forward strand.
CTACCAACTAATACATTTTGCAATTTGATGTGCCTGCTGTAATACGAAAGTGCATTAAAGTGTGTTAAATACTAATAACTCGTGCACAATAGTTGTTGAGTATTCTTCCTAAATTTTCTTAGACTCCTTTTATAGCAAAGTATGTTTGAATACTTGTTATTTATATTTTGTCAGGTATAGCATGGTACAAAAAAAGAGATTATTTACTTGGGTAAGAGCTAACCCAACAGATAACAACTYGTTTAGGTTGTAATTTCATTTCACTTTATAGTTCAATTAATTAAAAAAAATAATTAGAGAATAACAGATCCTCAAAGGAGCTTGCTATAAATCTGAATTGGATAAACCTCTTTGGATTTTCTGTATCCATTTTCCTGCCTATGAATCATACGACTTACAGCTGCTGAAAAAGAACATCTCTCTCACCTGTAGAGTCTTTGCACGCTGCTGACACTTTTGAATTTATAGCATCTTCCCACGGAATCATAAAAATGGTTAGACTTTAAAGCACTAACCTGAATACAAAAGAACATCAACAAGACTTAAGAAGATTAAACCTTTATTATATTTTTCTGCTATTCTCAAGAAAGAGAAATTATCTGTTTTACATCTGAAAATACATGCCTGAAATACAGCTTGCTTTAGATTGTCTAACAGATAGCTCTGGCTATAAAGGGAAGGCTTAAAGATAAAATTGCAGTCGAAGTGCTATCATCTTTATGCAGAGGATGGTAAAGGGRATAACACTATAACAAATGCTTATTCATTCACAGTTATTTTGTGGCATGGAAAACAGTTGAGAAATTATTGTAAAAGCATTTTAAACAATTCATTCAAATTCACTAAAAATTATGTCAATATGGTAGTTTGCTAGCATAAGACTATAGTTCAAAAGGGACAGTTTTTCAGGCTTTACTAGGTGACACCAACATTTCTTAGCTTTTTTCTCTTCCCCACTTTACTAGCATTTCTGTAACAAGAGCATTTCTCTATCCTTGATACAACATAAATGGAAATGTTTCTTTTTTGAGCATTCCACAAATAACTGCAGAGGTATTGTTTTTTCATGCTTACACTCCATGCTGGGCCTAAGTCACTTGTAACTCAAAGAGTAATGTGTTACAGTAGGATTTAGAAGATCTATTTAAAGGATCTGTCCTGCCACTGTCTCCCTGGTTCTTTCAGCCAAGTCAGCTTCTCTACACCTCAGTTCCTCACTTACAAAGTGGGCACAATAGTTCCCAAACTGGCAACTATATTTTAAATATGCAAGCAGGCAGACTAAAAAGACACCTGAGGAACAATAACAGCCAAAATAGTTTATTTACTATCATTGCGAAAAACAACCCTAACTGACAGAGCAGTAAAAGTTTTCTACGGGACTGAAAACAGCTAGAACAAATTTAGTCATTTAAATCAACTCAACTTCAAAACATCAGATGGACCAGTAAAACAGTAGTGCTAGCTGTGACAAACGCTTTATTCACAGCTCATAAATCCATTAATAGAAAGGACTAGTGAGAACCTAGACYCTGTGGAAAGAGAAATACAGGATGAGAATTGAAGCATCAATTGCAACAGAAGTATGGGGTGGGGAGGGGAAATCAGATTTGCATGGCGCACAGGTTTAACCTTTCTGCTTACAAAAACTAGTCAGTCATCCTTTCAGAGAGTAATCACCAGCAAAATCCTCATCAACAGTTGGGAATTTCTCTAACGACTTAGTTTTCTTACTACAGAAGGAAAGAAAATATTTTTCAGAGTAAGAACTGCTTTTGTCCTCTTGGGAAACATCTGTCTAGTTTTCCAAAGACCAAAACCAAGATGTGTAATCTGTTTATCTGATGTATCTTAGTTCCTACAGTTCCCTAGCGTAAATTATTTATTTGCTATTTAACTCTATACAGCTAATTCTGTAGACGTGACAGCAGTAACCTTGCTCTTTCCCACTATGTAATATATAAGCTGGATATTAAAATCTAAAAAGCAGAACAGTGTTTCAGATCTAAGACTGTATCATCCCACCTATACACAGAAATGATTATTTTGGAAGTTAGGATAAACATGCCTGTGTAAGGGAAAGACTGAAAAGCAAGAGTAAAACTAAAGGGAAATTAACCTAAGAAAATGCCCTCCTCTGTTGAATGCCATTATTTTTGTTTGCATCCCAGTTGCATTAGCAAAATACCCAAAATATTTTGAAGTAGCTACACAGTACCAGTAATTACCATTAACTCACAGGCCATAAAAATTGAAACCTTTCTCCTTTACCATTTTTGTTGAGSGAGTCTTCCAGTTCAGCTTTCGGCTCACCAGATCTATTCTTTGTGAGACTGCATATCAGACAAAAAAACAGAAATAAAGCAAACAACCCTTAAAAAACCCTGCTAGATTCTCAGCATGCACACATCCCACCCTTCTGTTAGCGGTAAACACTTCTAGGACCTGTAAGACAATGGAAGYTATAATCCCAACAGGGATTGGGAAAGGATATGAAAAACAAATAAACAAAAGGCTTGAAGCTAGTACAAAATAAATATAGCAAGCACAATATATTCCATAGATGGAGAATTCTTATCCATTTATTTTTTTTTCTTTATCTTTTTTTTTCCTTTTAAATAACTTGAAATTGGAATCATCTTTAAAGAGTCCCAAATAGAACATACTGATATAAACTAACAGGAAAATGACAGTGACATGTCAAGTGCGGTCACTGGTTAGGGGAAAAAAAGCCACAAAAAGTAAAAAATTCAGATGGCATCTATTAATACATATATATATATATATATATTTTTTACAAATGAAATTTTAAAATGCTAAATTTTGTTGAAAGTAATAAGTACAGCAATATCTAGCCATAATTCTCATCGCCAACAGGCAAACTTACTTTTTTAAATTTGGAAGGTTGGCTCTAATATATTCCTCCCCTCACCAACGTTCAGAAGCTAAAAAAATTATCTGCAGCATAAAGGTATAGTCATATTTTATTGTTTAATATCTCTTTCAGCTTGGCTATATCTATGAATAAAWGTTACTTACTTAGACTAGTAATACTTTAAATAAACAAATTGCGTAACTTGTGTGCGATTGTTAATCTCAACATTGACTGTTAGTCTCAACATTTGCATTGATGCCTATCTCAAAACACTGTACTGCAGTAAACCAACCAACGACATCAGCAAATCAAGAGTAAAAGAAAGTGTAACTTTGCTGGACATAAAATGTTTTTACTGAACTTTGACACCATCCTCTCATATCAAATCAAATGAGTTCACATTCCAGCGCTCCCCTATGCTTGTACAGCTCAGTGGGACAGATGCAAATTACACCAATGCTTACTAACTTTCAGGTCTGCAAGCAGGATCAAAACAGCTCCCTGCTAAAGCATTGTTCCCTTCTCTGGCCAAGATGCCAGTATTGCTGTTCCTCRGAGATGTCGTATATGACAGTGTGTGACAATAACGCTCATGTAAGGGTAAAAAGAAGTAATTTCTATCTGCATTGCCCTTCCACATATCAGCTCTCAAAGCTGTAGGTCATAGTCCTTTTATTAAAATTCACTTTATTAAATTCAATATTAAAATAAAATTTAAAATATAAAAAACAACAGGGTAAAAAAAGGAGGTGTTCTCATCCTACGAGTCATTTTAATGAAGTTGAGAGTAGACACCGCCCTTACCTTCTGCTCTCTATTCCCGACATACAAGAGCTACTGGCTCTTCTAACCCACCGGTAGTCAGCTTGGGCCTGGCTTTGTATGTTTGCTTGTTTTGGGGGAAGAGAAAGTGGATTAGGGCTGCTTTAGAGCTGTTGTTTGGTGAAAAGTTCTCTGACTCTATCAGCAAACCAGGCCCAGTATCTTCTTTATAAAAATGCTACACAAAGATTGCCTTTATCTACACTCTTCTTTCTGCATTTGTTTTCCTCTGATTTACACTTCCATTTTCAAAGGTCACATACTGACCAAAACACCTTTTTAGATCTCAGAAATGTTGCTTCTCAGTTGACTAGAAGGTTTCATCCTGAATTAAAAATTTCTTTCCATCCTGGCAATGCCCAGCGTTCTTGCAAGCAAAAATGAATGTGGACAGCAAACACAGGTTTCTAAGACATTTTAAACTGTATTCAAGAAACACAGTAGCTAATTTCAACTGCACTCTGGATTCTGCAGCAAATACACATCTATTTTACCATTAGTAGTATTATTTTTCTTCATTTGCATCATGGAACATGTATTATCTATATTTTTGCTGCATTACGCATCATTATGAAATATTTTCTGAATTTAAGAGCTGTCATAAATGGACTAAAGAACAGTTAATCCAAAAAGTCACGAGTGAGAATGACACAAGTAATCAATCTTCACTACATTTCATTGACAAGCTCTGTACTAAGCTAGAATGCTTAGCATAACTCAAAGCAAGCAAAATTCTGCTATTTCAGTTCTTAAATTTGTATTGATATAATCAAGAGATCTGTAGCATGTATAAAAGTGAAAAGAAAAAGCAAACGTCCAATTCTTACCCACTGAATATAGTGCAGTTATATTGCAGAGCTTGACACTGAGACCATAGAGTTATGATATTTTTCCATTATGAAATCATTTTTACTCTCTACTCTCCAATTATTTTTTTTAAAAAAAATTGTATGTATTTATTCTAAAAGGTATTTTCTTTTTTGCAAAGTCTGAGGTTAACTCAACAATGCATGTGGGAAATAGAGAAATGTACTTCAATTTTTCAACATCTTTATAATGAAATCTCAAAACCAACTTTTTCTAGAAAGAAAGGCAGCTTTATGAGAAACAGTATTGCTGAATACTTTTGACCAGCTTCCAGATTACTTACATCATAAACAAAATAAAACTGCAAGAAACAAACAATAATCCTCCTCTGTCCCTAAAAAGAAGAAAACAAGTCTTTCCCGTCTCTTCACTCTGACCCAAGAGATTTCATACCCTACTTGCAACAGTAGCAAAACAAAGCAGGTCATCAAGACAGGAAACGTACAGGTTGTCAATGTGTATATCAATAAACAATAAAACTGAAATATTTTTATAATTTTTCCACAAAAAGAGTCAATGTAGATAACTAAAAGAAATTAGTACATAGTTTTTCAGAATGTCAGTGGACCTATTCCATAAGCAGAACTGCTTATATCAAACCAGAACAGCAGAAAGGTCCGAAGAAAACAGGGATTGGGAAAGGATATAAAAAACGAAGGGGCTGGGATAGTCACTTCAGAAAGTGACACCACTGGCATTTACACTTGTCTTAAATATAAAATTCTTCAGTTCAGTATGACTAACTCATTAATCTAGACTCACAAAATTGCACAGACTTTAAAAGAAATGCCATTAAATACTGAGACCCAATTTTAAAACATCATTAAAACTAAAAGTGATGTTGCATCTATTAATGTAAGTACAAATGTGTCAATTTTTTCTAGCAGTGGCAACATCATTAACAAAATAATAATATATTTGATGAGATAGAAAGGTAACTACAACAAAACGTAAAATATTATGTTGAGTAGCTGAATTTATTTGATTTAAAACTGGGTATCAGACATGAAAGCTAAGTTATATCTTATGCGGACATACTCCAGAAACTTCAGAAAACTTGTCTGAATGAGTAGTGAACTGTCTGAAAAACAGCAGAAATTATGACAGAATGCACAATCCATAGAAGAATAATTTGTTTATGTCAAACCAGCCATGCAAACCGCAGAACTTTCTCATTACTGTTCCTCCACTTAGCAGATCAGGCTTACTGAAACCTAGCACTGATTAACATCCAATTAACATCTTCCTCTACTGTCTCAGCAAAGATTTCTTCTTTAGTGTAACCAAGAAAAATCCACTCGCTTTTCAAATAAAATTCTTTGCTACATCTCAAGATAAAATAAAATGTTACAACAGTTTGTTACCCAGGTTATTGCTAATGATTTTCTTACAAATAAGAAAGGACATTACCAACATGTCTATATGTGGAAGCACCACATATTCAAAGGTAAGGAGACAGTTTTTACTTCAGGATGCTTTTGGATTTTCCACTGACCTACAGTATAGGTTTCTAAATTGGGTATCTAAAGTAAATCTCTGAAGTTAAACACAGTAAACATTAGCATTATGTTGCATTTAACCATATCTGCAAAGATATGGTGCCAAACTGCAACGCTAGCAATGGCTAAGAATCAAAGATGTCTTACTTCACCTTATTTTATATCCTACTTGTTTATCAGGTAACTATTTTGACATGTGTCATCTGTACAGGAGAATTGCTACCACCATTCATGAAGCAGTAAAGGATATTTTTCATTGACGCATACCACACTGCAATTGTTTGTGCCCAAAAGATTTTATTTTGCAGGACTGTTAATTTGAAGATCATCATGAGTGCTGCATTTACATTTAAAGTAAGTATCACAATTTATGCAAGCCAGGAAAAGGGATTTACTTGTCAGAAATATGATAGATTACGTATGCTGACAAACCAAATGCCAAATGTCTGTCTGAGCATGTTTACATAAGAGATAGCTCCAAAAGAAGGGCAACAGAAATAAACACAACTTGAATATTAAAAAACTGATTTTAATTATTTTGTGCTGCTGCATGACATGAGAAAGGAGGCTTGGGAATGTGGAGTGAAAAGCAAAAAGTCTGTATGTGCACTGTGATTCTGCAGAGAATTCTGGAGCACACTAGCTTATTTATTTACTTAACTTCAGTAGCTTCTATAGTCTTAAAATTATATATTTCTGAGTCTTGAATACAGTTCCAAACTATAACAATCAATGAAATATATGAAATGTTACATATTAACACAAAGTAATTTACCTAAAATGTCAACATATTCAATAAAAAGAAAATTATCTGATAACACAAATTTTTCTATAAATGGTATTTTCCTGTCCCTATGAAAAATCAAACAAAACTGAATGTGTTATACCAGCTAATATCAGATCAATGGCAAAGCAACTTCCTTCTTCAGCATAGAGATAAAAATCTTAATTATTTCTTCTCTGCTCTGCTGGACTGCAACTGCAGATCCTCTTAGGAGTGTTCAGTGCTATAGACATTTAAAACTATAGGAAAATTCCCAAGAGACAAACAAGAAACAATAGCGCAGTCTGGCACTATTCCTGGAGAGAGGTTGTGAAACATTATATGAAATAAATCAATAATAYGTATTTTAACACTGTTATCTGCATTTCTTGACATATTTTTATCAGAAAAAAATGCATAATATTTACAAGACAGGCACATAAATACACACACGCACAAAATTTTATGTCATTGCCCCAAAATAGTAGCTAATTTTTTCTGGCATTTCTCATTGTTGCACTTAACCTTAAACTGAAAATAGGCCTTTGCCAAGGTTGCCTAATTTCATATTATCTTTWATATCCTCAGGTGGAACAATGTTTACGTATTCATACTGTATCATAAACAAAGTAAGTATTAAGCAACAATACTCTATGGAAACCAATTTTTAACTGTTTAGTCACAGTGAACACTCCCAGGTGACAAAAGAGGTTAAGTCGTGCCGTACTGAAGTTCTATTTCCTGATACCAACAAATTCTGTACCTAAAACTACAAGGTATTAAACTGCAGCATAATACTGTTAACATTATATTGCACATCTGCAAAAATCAAATGYCATCTTAGTCACTGGAGCTAAGTCTACTCCATCCAAAACCAAACAACATAGAGACTTACTGTTTCATAGTAAAAAAAGTTTTTGCTGTTAAACATTGGTACCACTGAGCAGAATGTTCAATTTGCTAAAATCAATGATAACTACAGCACAGGATAATCAAAGATCAAAATAATCATAAAATGAATGCTGGATGACCCGTTTCCCCCTTCCTTCAACAGCTCTCTGTTGCCTGCRCTCCAGGATCTGAGAAAAGCAAGGACAATCTGCTCGTTCAGTTTAAAAGCCTGTGAAACACCATTTTCAAGACTACTGTGACTTAAATTCACAAAAGGGTTGGGACTGGAAGCAACCTCTGCAGATCACTGTGTCCAACCCTTCCTGATCAAGGAGGGCCACCTAGAGCAGGCTGCCCAGGCTAGCCAGTCAGGTTCCGAGTATCTGCAGGGAGGAGACTCCATAACTTCTCTGGGCAACCTGTTCCAGTGGTCTGTTACCCCCACAGYGAAGAACTGCTTTTGTATGTTCAGATGGAATTYCCTGCATGTCAATTTGTGCCCGTTGCCTCTCATCCTGTCACTGGGCACCACTAAAAAGAGTCTGGCCCCATCCTCCTTACACTCTCCCATGAGATATTTATACACATTGACAAGATCCCCCTGAGCTTTCTCTTTTTATAACCCTTCCGCAAACATAATTTAAAAACTGAACTAGAACATAGCAAATGAACAACCTCACATGTACAGTAAAAAGTGTTTGTTACCATTTATCCCACAGAATAAGCAGAGACTTTGGAGATTAAGATAAAGTAGAAGAATGAGGGCTAGGAGAAGACAGGAACTTTTTAATTCACGAAATAGGTTTGTCCTCAATTCCTCCTAGATAAACACATTAGGAATATTACTTAATCTTGAGTGACTTGCCTTCCTAGTAATCATCACTGATTTTTTTTTTTTTTTTTTTTTTTTTTTTTTTTTTTTTTTTTTTTTTTGCCAATTGTTGAATCTTCCAACATAGAGGAAGTTATTCTAAAATGACACATGGGCTTCCAATGCTCTTAGAAGAAGCAGTGTCACAAGAGCTCCTACCAATCACGATAATTAAAATAGTATCACAAGTAAGGACAATATATATTGATACGCTTCAAAAAGTCACAAAACAGCCAACTACAAAGCACTTAGGAAAGGCTGTCCTATTTCACGATATCATTAACACTTAYGTAAGTAAAACAAAATGTTATGAAGGCAAGTAAAATTACATGCTTAGTCTTGCAAACCATTAAAAATGTGTGCTATGCAAAAGAACAAAGTGTGAGATTCAACAATAAGACAGCTTTAAGMATGTATACAGTACAGTCTCTAAAACATTTGATTATAATCTGGAGTTTTTAGTTGCATTAAGAATTTKAAATTCTGATTTCTAGATACCTGACTAGCTAGCACTAATGAAAATGAAAATTTTTGTCAAAAGATTAATACAGAAGATGAACATTTTGGAGGAAGTGCCTTTAAGATATTTAAACAATGTCTAAGATGAATCTACACTGCTGTGCTGCTACAGAAGCAGTCTGGGGAAAGAATTTTAATTTGTTTTCCTTGCTTCCTGCTGCATGTCTCCTTCTCTATTCCCACCTGTAGAGATGAACCTGTTTGCCTCAGCCCTACGCACTCTCACCCCATTGACATATTCACCAGGAAAAAGCAACTGCCATGCAAACCTTTATCATCCTTTACATCTGGATTTGGACATTCTTCCATTTTTCAGCTGTTCCTTTAGTATCTTGTCTAGCTGAAACTAACCTTCACTGTCTTCTCCTTCAGCTATGCAGCACAAGACAGCATCTTCCAAGTGCTCCTCCACTATGCTAAACTAATTTCATAGCTTTTTAACTTACGTTCTGTCTGGGTCATTCCCCTCCCCCCCCCCCGCCTCCCACAAGAGCAAAGACTGTTAATGACTCACTTTTCCACATCATGTTTGGCTTACTTTGCCTGAAATGATTACCTTTATTACACATTTTTTCCCTTAAGATAATGACTCCCCCCATGTCATCTCACTTCTCAGGAAAAGTGTATTTTGTTGCAGCCTTAATGACGTTCTCCTAGTCTTCAAACAGTATGAAACATTTTAAGAYCTTCTTGGCTTTGCAATATTCTTCAAATCAAAGGAGACACAAACCATACAACAATTCAACTGACTTCCTAGCTATCAATAACTAATTCTTCACTTTTCATAAAGTCTTTGTCTAAACTATCTTTTACTAGTTTTGAGGGTTATCCTGAGATGTAATGTTCTGCTCATTAAAAACTCATATACAACTATATGGAGGATGAAGAAAGTCCAGGAAAGAAACAAGGGCAAGATTTCTCTGCAATTTGTTTGCTGTATAAATTGTTCAGCTTCTTAAAGACTTATAGGCCAAAGAACTACTCCCTTACAAGGGGGTTCACACAATCTTTAAAGAAGTGCTGAACAGAACAAAAATAACACAGCTTGGGACTGCACAGCTTCCAATAAGGGTGTGAATTACCTTTTAGCTCCAGGATGTGAAGGGAGATGGCCATACTTCTGCATTCAAGGAATTCTATAATCTAACAAACTATGATCTAAAGAGAAGACATATTTTGAATTACTACTACAAACATTTTCATAGAGGAAACAACAGAACATTTGCAGTAATGTCATTGCTATACTCTTTATACTGTACAGTTCATTTTAATGTAACTATGCATAAAATAATAATTTAAAATAAAAATATACAAGAAAAATAAAACAGCAGTTCATTTCAATATAATTCATTTTAGTCATTATTTATAAAATTGCCTCCTCTTAAAAATGGATGCCAGAGAAATCAAAGCATATTAACACACAGTTTCTTCACTGCCTATAACAGCAACCTTCAGAACAGCCTCAATCAGGACAGCTAGAGCGCAAAGAGTCCCTGCAGGATCCTTCAGGCAGCCTGTCACAAAAATGCTGTCTTTGCACTTCCCAGTAAGAGCCGTTTAGCTCCATTACATTGTAACTCCAGTATTTCTCACACACTGCAAGCCCTAGCAACATGGTCAAAGGCCTCAAAGTCATTCATTTTTCTAAAATGCCTGTATCACAGCTGGGCATGAGCCTTCCCTTGGCATGCTCTGTAATAAGCACTATATGACAACATAAAGTAGATATCACTTAATAAAGACTGTTCTTTCTTCACATCACAGCTGCCATCACCGATATCATTCACAGAATGGCAACAACATATATGGAACTATTTATTCCTCTACTAATTAACTGTATTTGTTAAAGGGATCTGAATTTACTCCATTTTTAACCTCAATATTTGATCAGTCTCTGCCAAGACAGGATTTTCTCCACTGTACATTTGTTAATAGTTTTTATTCATTCTAAGTTCTGAACTTAGAACTGTATTAGTTCTCTAGCTTGCCCAAAGGAGTTATTTCACCACCAAATAAATTCCAGACACAGGAAATCTCTCTCTCTTTTTTTAAATCTTCATATTAGTAATTCTTTTCAGTGTTTGAAATCAAATATTTGTACATTTGTTTCATTTAGCAAACGACTACATAAAAAACTCCTGAAATCTTCTTTAAAACTTATTTAGGAAACAACCATCCATTTTATCATCTTTTAATCCCTCTCTGATGTGATTTAAAGTTATTTCTAATAACTTCTGTTCCAAACTCAATCAAGTATTTCAAGTAACAGATGTTCAAAGAGATTCTTACTTCCTATGGTAAATTATATCACTACATATAACAAAGCCATATGAATATTTTCACTGCACTGACTGCTTACAATTTTATTTGATAGCTCAGTATCTYGAAATACTACTATGTTCAAACGTTCTAGATTAAGCAAACTGGAAAGGAGGTTCCAACCTTGAGCTTGAATCCCAGCATGACCTCTGCTCTCCCACTGTTAATTACAGTAGGACAGTAACCAGAACACTTCAAATTAAATCAGTCCTGTAAAAATACAAATGTGTGTATTTTGAAGAAATTATATGTAGACGTAGTGGGACTATCAGTTCACTGTAATTCAGCTCCATCTCACATGAAAAAAACATGACAAAAATATAATTACCACCTTAGACAAAAATGTAAATACAGATTTACAACTCAATACCAAAAAGGAAAGTTACAAAGCAGCATCATATACGTCATAACACATCAACATTAAAAACATCGTAAGCACAAAGGCTCACTAATCACAAGTGGAAAGGAGAGAAAAAGGATATTTCTTTGCATTCTGTTTTACAGTTATTAAGATGCTCCAAGAGCAGGAAGGATGACCAGTTTTAAGTTCTTAGATATTAGGAATAGCAAATTAAAATCTGCACATTAGTAGCATCATTGATATAAAAGAAAAAAAACATGTCTAATTCTATAGAATCTTAAATGAAAGTAGAAGCTGGTTTTAGTACATACAGGTCATTATTGTCAGATTTACRTTAAAATTTAGTAAAATCAAGAGTAGATTTTTGTGAGGATATTGACTTTTTTTTTTCTTTTTGAAGTTCAAGAGCACTAGATTTTTAACTCAATTTCTCCATAAATATATCCTTTATTTTGCAAAATATTACCACAACGATCACAGAATAAATGTAATATTGTATTTGAAATAATGGATACGTAGTTCAATGTTTAAGGTTATATTCTGGAATACTCCTGTTTGAACAGCAAATATGAACTTTTTTAAAAAACAGATTTTAATTCTGAAGTTGGATTTATATTTACAATACTCAGTTTGCCACATGTGTTCCTGCCTATCTTAAATACAAGCACACAACATTTTCATGTGCTTCATCAATTCACTAAGATATTACCCTATTAACTTACTCAACTTACCAGTGTATTTTCTGTATAATTACAACATAAAAAGTTAAGAAACATTTGAACACATACAGTCTGAACCTGCAACAATGAATATGAATTAATTTCAGTCAAAAGAATGTCACTAAGAATGTCAAGCAGGTAAGTATGGAAGTTTGCAGGAAGATTTATCTGCCTCAGTCAACTCCTAYCCAACCAACCAGGCCTCTGCAACTGGGCCATAGAAGAAGAAAGGGAATAATTATGTTTTGCTTTTTCTTATTTCAGTATATTGTAGTTCAGGTTCCAAATGCTAGGTAAATATTAACAAAATTGTATTAAATCAATATGGAAATACACTATGACATATAGTAGCCAATAATATGATGTTTACAGTTAGAAAGGCTATAGATTTTGAAAAAAGGAATTAGYTGCATATAATTCACAGTAAGCGTGAAGAAAAGAATGTGATTAAAATGAGAGAAAAAAAAAAACTCCTATAAGAAGCACAGAGGCATCAGCAAAAATTTTTTCCATCCTGCTTATGTCACACAGGTACACAATTAAATCTCCTACTCAAATGCTGAAACACAACTACTTGAGATACAGGTTTCAAACTTTTGAACTTTTTCTTTTTTTTATTTTTGAACTCTTTCATATTTGTATGTACGTATAGTAATATTGTAGCTATATTTGGGTATTAGCATAGTTTTGCCTGTCATCACATGAAATCTTTATCTTAATGCTACTGAGATTAAAAAAGTTCAGGCAATAAAATACCAGGTAGTCATTAAAAAAAGACTTCTCATAATTTTCATTTTGCAATACATCTCTTCTTCAAAATATACTTCAAAAGATGCTTGTAATTCTATGATCTCAGATAACTGCCATAAACAGTTATAGGAGACAGTTTCTCAGTTTCTCTATCAAAAGAGCAATCTCAYTGAGTTTTATAAGTAGGAATACCTTAAAATTGACTTATTTCTCTGCCTTCAGTGTTAAGTAACTCACAAATTTGACTGTAATGCTTTTGCAGAAGAGCTGAATTCAGTATTTTCATTGAATCAATTAAAAGTTTTACTAAGAAAATCTGTATCAGATAGAAGTCAAATTGTCAAAGATTACCTTGTTKACCTAAGACTTTGGAAAAGTAAAAACTAGTATAGAATTTGCTGTCTAGACTTTGAGGTTGTAACAAACAGAACCTTAAGCATTCTGAAACATATACATTAAATACAAAAAGCAGTATTTTAMTAACCAATATATAAATAAAAAAGCAAATAAAGATCAAAACATGGTTTTGGCTTGCACCAGGGTAAATCTAAACTAATAATTTGACTTGTATGAATCACTTAAGCTTTACAGTACCATAACTCTGAGCCAAATAATTCAAAACAATTTGTGTCAAAAAAAATACAAATTAATTAGTAAACTTTCAAGGTTGTACACATCTCATTATCAGATTATGAAGTGAAAATATAAAACCATAGCTTTTTTAGACTTCTCCCAGAAGAATGTTTATATTGACAGGACTATTTGGAAAGTCAATTAAAATTAAAACAGTACATGAGATGATGATCATTTACGTGCTGCACATACTGAATTTTGGTGATCTTCACTCTAATCTAGACTTTTAAATTGCAGAGCTGACTTTTTATGATTGCTGAGCTCAGGCCACAGAGACTCCTCTAGTCAAGCCTTCCTCTGCGGAAGCAGCCAGAAATTGAGAACTTTAAATGCATATATGAACTCAAACTGGTGCACAAAGGTGTGACCCTGATAACTTGTAACGGTATATTGAATGATGCTAAAGTCCAACTTAAAATTTATTAGCATGATTTGTGTAAAAGCTGCATAAAGCCCAATTTCCTTCTTTTGAAAGCTATATGAAAATATTATATCCCTTTAAACTTAATACAGYTTAAGAATGGAGCATTATCAGTAATCTGAATTGCTCTGAGCATGAGAGAACATAGAATCAGAGATGTTAAATGAATGAAAACTATTTTCAGTATGATAGATGAGAACAAAGAGACAGTTCTAGTAGACAGCTACTGGGTTTAATATCTTAAAAAATCTTTGCTTAAATCTCTTATTTATTAGAATTAATTCACACACTATTTTACCATTAAATTCATTAGATTAAGTATAACAGCCAAAAAGAACACTGTGAAAATCCTGCTAACAACAATAAAAATGCAGAGTCCCTGTCAGCATAGAATAAACCTTACTGCATGTAGAGATCCTTACATAAAATTTTAATTTGAATTTTTAAATAAGATTCAAACATTAAGCAGACCATTTTGAACCTAGAGAAGAAAAATGCAGAAGTGAGTGTGTAAATAAGTGCAATTGGGGAGGAGGAGGAGGRGGGGGGACACTCCTGCCAGGCAAATAAGAACTATTGCCAACTCATGTTATTTTATCATAAAATCTAGACAGCTGTGAATACATACTTTTCAGGGTAACAACTGAAATACGCTCTTATTTCAATACATATAAGGTTTATGGGAAAAGAGCTGCAATAGAATTAGATGCTGACACAAAAATTAACAACTTTCACTATTAAGGGGCTCYGGGAACAAACTAATTTTTGTGCCTACATGCAGAGTTCCTGGAAGGTCACAAATTTACACATGCTATTTGGGATTAAATGACTTCTGAAGTAAATCAACATCACCAAATACTTGTCACTGAACCCTAAGGATATTTGCTTCTGTTATTAAAAGTTTTGCATCATTTCTGAGATAAACAGCTAATATATTATGAAGGATGTCTTAATTTTCCTGAAATTTCTTGAGTAGCGAAACTTGAAAGAAGATAGAGCTGGTGACTACATCACTGAAACTGAGTGTCTCAAAGAAAGGCCGGTTACCTTTGATTGTGCTTTACTCAGCACAAGATATCTGCAAGAGGCAATAAAAGGTGAAGATGCTTAGTACCATAACAAAAATGCACTGCTAGATATTAAAATGCAGTTATTACTCAGACATGGCTAAAAAAAATTTTACACACTCACCTCTGAATGTAGCATTATCTATGTATTATGCAATGGCTCTATTATGCTTCCATTATATTCTATGTTACTTTATACAGAAAAAAATCACTTAGAAATATTTCTGTGCAATAAACAATTCTACGACAAATTTGTTGCATTTTATTAAAAGGCAAACACAAGCAGCTCTGGTGTATCTGTTAAATGTCTATCTGAACTAGTTTGGATATACTTACTCCTGCAGAGACTTTCAAAGCACTGAAATTAACTAAATTAATTACAGGACTCACCAGCAGAGCAATGCAAGGTTAATATCATCACTGTCTTCTGAATACCRGACAAGTATTTTTAGAATGCTTAATATTAATTTAAAATTGAACATAGAAAAATTCTTAAATATTAGGCTAATCCAGTGAGATATATTTAAAAAACCTAGATGTCATCTACTTAACAAGGAAATTAGTTAAAATTAAGATTCATAACAGTGACCTAAGATATTTTTATGAAAAATGTTAATACTCAGAATATAAACAGATAGCAAATCTCAAGAATAGCCCTGAAAATCTTCAGCACCTTACTACCTACTCAAATACTAGATATGCTCTTTTTGAAGAAAGAGTGAAATTTGATAACAAAAATAAAACATGACAAAGATGCATTCTTTTGTCAGTATGACATGATCRGGCATGAGAAAGAACTCAAAAACTATTATTATACAGTATCTTCTAGGCACCACCCGTGAAGATTTAGTAACACATAGAGAGGCATATATTTCTGACCACATGGACACTGACTGAGATTGAGGCACGTATTTCTGACCACATATACACTGACTAAGAATTAAAAAGTTGTTTAATGGTTAAGAGTTGTATATCAGAAAATTCAGCTTTGCTCTTTAGTGAAAACTAATTTATTTTTCTTTACTTGCTAGACTCTGAAAATGAGCATTCATTAACATAATTCTGGAAAAATTAAGGTCTAGCTAAATTTTAGAAGATAGAGTGGTATATGCTTTGCCTCAGTCTCAGTGAACTCGCTCCCTCCCCTTTTTTTCTATTCTATGGGAATGTATTTCAAGATTTAATTATTCCTCTGATTCTAAAATAAAAATCAAACCATTGAAGGAGTAAGAATTTTTGAAATTACTTGGAGAGGTTCCAATAAATATCATCTGAATTCTGAAATATAATCTGAAACCTAAAAAAGGCACACAAAGATTTACTAAAAACTCTAAATATCTATAAAAGCAATTACAGTACTACCAAAGTTTTGCTGTCAGTACTGTTTTTGACAACATACTGCCTTACCTTTCCGTAAACACTAGCATACTTCATTGAGAATTTACTCATACAACTCATTCCTAGCACATAGCAAAAGAAAGAGGATTCCTGTGACATTATCTAGAGCAAGTCCTCACAAAAAAATGACACGATATGAAAAGAGTAATTGCAAAGAGTTAATTATTGACACAGTCCAGCACTGGTTCTTAGAACCAGACTGAAATATAAGAAAATTCTGGAGCAGACATTAAGCTCAGTACTTCAGATACTGAAACAAGCAACAGAGATATGTATTTGATCTACAACTTTTTAAATGGTTAAAAGAAAAAAAAAAGCTACAGCTGCTGCTGGACAGAGCCGAGCAGTGCAGAGGAATAAAAATGGAAAATGGTGATGGCGGTGGGCAGAAAGTTACTTTGATTCTTCTTTAGTCAGCACAAGATATCTGCAAGAGGCAATTAAAGGTGAAGATGCTTAGTACCATAACAAAAATGCACTGCTAGATATTAAAATGCAGTTGTTATTCAGACATGGCTAAAAAAAACCAACATGGCTAAAAGAAAGAACATACTTTCTTTTTTAAAAAATGTCTAAAAAGAACAAAACAATCTGACCTAAAGTTTGAAGGCTTCTGAGTCCAGCAATCACATTATCTGTTGTTGTGCTGTTTGTACCAGTAACAATTACTGGTGTTCAAACACTAAATAAATCAGGTGCATTTTTAACTTTAGGGCGAACTTGAACATATTTTATTTGAACTTTGTTGTAATATTATTACAAGTAATAATATTTGACACATTATTAATATAGTCCAATAAGGACAGTCTCCTAATGTTACTTGCACATTTCCTTAATTATAACCAAACATACCGTAATCTGCAAGCTAGAGCCTGCTGCACTTTCTAAAGGTCATTAGTTCACCAATCATACTAGCAATATAGAGACATTCAAGAAACACTTGGGGCTACTCTTCCCTTTGAAGCATTCATGTACCAGAAATCAAAGGTGGAATAACAGAGTATTTTCCCCATTCCTAACTTCAACTCAATTTTTGAATGGTTCACTGTAAAATAAAGAAATTAAACATCTTAAACACTGACATACTCCAAAGCAAAATATTTTGAACCAGTATATAACAAAAGTAAAACTTATGTTTTAGTCTTTACAGTTTTACAGCTTTAACTGGTTACACTTTTAAAAAATTCTTATCGTAGAAGACACTAAACAATACCCGGAAATCTTGTAAACTGAAATGTCTATCTCCTACTTAGCCAAAACGCTAAGGAAAACATTCAGCTTTGAAGCTCTTTCAAATGGTGAGGAGATGGGACAAGAAACATACTGCTGATTTCCACTGAGCTAAATAATTACAGAAACAGCAGAAAATAGGAAAGATTATCATCAATCACTGCAGGAAAGGAGAGGGGGAGAACTGTATTAATATGGAGAAATATAAAAGCTATATTTTTCTTTTCAAAATAATTCTGTGTGCACTATTTTTAATTAGTAATCTAAACCAAAGACAAATTCAAAGTTCTAAAGCATATCCAAACTCTGTTCTTACTCTTTAACAGAAATAAACTTTTTTCTACATCATATCAGAAAAATATTCTATATTTCATGTTAACTAATACCAAGAGTGCGTCTCCTCTTTATATTTGCATCTCTTTGCTTCTCTTAGTTTTTATTTAATAATCAAGACACCAAACYATTAACCTGCAGCTATATTATGGAGTAGATAATTCAAAAAATGCAAACAAATTGGAAATTTATTTTTTCATGAGCACATACTATTTTAACAGACATATAGAGTCTGTTTATAAGAGGAGGTGCGGCTATCAACTACAAGACTGTTTTGCTGAACAGTATTTCTGTACAAATCCAAGTCATAACTGTTAAGCACAGCCTTCCATTCCTATAGGCCAGTGTAATTTGTTACAGGAAGTATAAAGTAAAATCTCACATCAAGCTCACATGTAAAAGCTCACACCAGCTGAAAATAAGACTCTGCCTCTGATAAAATAAATTCAAGATTCACATACAGCATACTCTCTTTCACATGAAACGTGCAATATAGTTGTTATATTTTTAAGATCTTGATAATACTCTCTATCACAAAGTAAATTCCAAGAATATATTTCTAATGGTCCCCTGAAATTTAGCATGTAGTTCTAAAACCACTAGCTAAAGTYTGCATTCTGTCCCCCTCAGTTCTGGAGGCCCATTACAACATAGGTTTTAAAGTCCAAGATTTCAGGGATGCAGATGACACCTGTTGTCTATGAAACATCATTTTACTTCATATAAATTTTCTGTTTTTAAAGGAATCCTAAGAATTTCTCTACAATCTTCTGAAGAACATTAATAAGGCTACCTCATCTTAAAACTCAAATTTTAGAATACTGTAATCRTATCTGCACAATTTGAAACGTACAAAATTTCTGCTCAAAAAGCAGATTTTAATTTTCTGATTCATTCATTGCTAATACATTAGTAACGCAGCAGAATAGCTCCTTCTGCTCACAAACATATGCCAATGCACTCTCTTCTCACCACAGGTACCAGTCAGCCAGAACAATTAACATATCATTTCATAGTAAGCATTCTAATTTCCTACTCTGATTTTATTTGAAATACAAAAAGCAAATGTCAAAAAATTATCAACAGCCCCAGTAGTTACAACTTTTCCAGATATCTTTCTTTCTCCAGAGATGTCCTACTTCTTGGTAAAGTTCCAATAAGCAGATTTTTGCTAAATTCATCRTGCATCTTGGATTGATTTGTTTTACTCATACATGAGGAAGAACCAGGATCTTTGTTTCAGAAGAGTGAGCCAGGCAGAAGGGTCAAGCTGGCTGGCTGCTGCGACCAATGAGACACGGTAAGAGATAAAGTACAGAGCAAGGCCTCATCCAAACAGACTGGCAACGGGAAAAAGTAGGGAAGAGAGCTGCAGAGCAATTAAGTAGTCTGAAGAAGGAGAAAGTTTCTTTTGCATGGAAATGACACAATGACRCTGTATGGAGTATGATACTCCTGGATAGAGGAGTTTGGGCAAAGAGAAAGGGGGAACAAAGAATTTAAGTGAAATGAGGGAGGAGCTGGAATAAGTAGAGCTATAGGTAACTGAGAATAGAATACTGAATTCTGTGACAACTGGAAAACTGGAAAGATGAAGTTTTAGGAGCTGAAAACCCTGGTGCTCTCAGCAGGCTCTGGGCAGCAGGGACCCAGGGGCAGGTACAGTGAGTCAGAAGGAGCTGGAAACCACCAATGTTCATCGCCCCTAAGCAAGATCCTAAAAGACTAACTACAGTCTGCTTATTCTTCTCTGCCACCTACAGCTCCTTCAAAGATATCTCTGGGCCTTTCCACAACGTTTTTGCCTCTGCTTTTAGCAGTACAGTAGACTTGGCTTACTATATCASTAATGTATACAGATACTTCAGCACATCTACAAACCATTGTACAAAAAAAATTATTAGAAGATTTCAAAAATGTATTTAGAAGGAGTCTTAAAATTATATGATTCTGTTTTGCATTTAAAATGTTTTTTCCTTATTTGGCTGAAGTGAGTTATTAAGCAGCTTTACCTTCCAAGGCTTTTTAGGACTACTTGTTTAAAAAAAAAAAAAAAAAAAAAAAAAGTCACACGCTAAAGTACTCGTTTCACTCTCCAAATTGAACAAAACTATTTAAAATATACTAAGATTACAAATAAGCAACTATACAACTTTTATGACTTCTTCTGCAAGGCATATGTTTTTGTGTTGGATAGGACTCTGAAAAGAAATGAAATTGAACATTATGTCACAAAGTGAACATTAATGTTCCCTCATTAGCTCCCTGAACCATGACATCCTCAAGAGCTGCCTCTTAATGTACAACATAATACAAGCCACCCCTATACTCAGACACGAATGTGGTAGATTATGTGGTACAATACACATACAGGTGGTACAACAATTTCCTCTGAAATTAACAGTTTCTCAGGCTACTCTTGCAATATTCCAACACTGATTGGAAAATAAAGAGTTTCCTGTTTAGATACAACCAAAAATCAGTTCACAAAAATAAAACAAAGTAAATGCATTAGAAGTCCAGAACTGGGACAATACAGAAACTACATCTTCTTTAACAACAGAAAATCAGCTATACTTGCTTTGATCACCTCAAATATTTTCACTCTGGCTTACAACTTGCCTGAAAATCACAAGCAAAATAAAATATAATTTTAAAAAATCCTGATATGACTATCAGACAGCATCCATACATTTAATCACAATTCTCCAAGTTGAGTGTGCAAATCTATTGCTTCAGCAGTTTAAAAAAACTGTGTGCCATTGCTCCTGATTCTAATTCTCTGCCACAGCTCTTCCTTTCAAATCAGCTTGGCTTTTGTTTTACAAAATCTTACTTTCTACAAGTACTAGAAATAGTACTTACTTGTACTAGTAGTAGTAGAAGTACTAGAATATAAGGCACAGACTGGTTATATGAAATGCCTCTCCAATCAAACGATAAATTATAATCACAGGATATTTAAATACCACCTAAGATAACAATCAGAGATGTTACAGATATTTGCTGCTGTTAATGTCTCTTTATCATTCAGAACAATTCCGAGTGACTGTGTAAAGCCAGCGACTGCTTCCAGAAACCTTGCTGAGTACCTCAGAGGTTATCTTAGCCGCATTTTTTCAGTTATTCAGAATATGCACATAAAATTATTTTTCTATCAAAAAAGTGAGACAGAGAGGTCTCACTGTATTAGTAGGTAACTAATACAGTTACTGATTTAAAACAAATTATTCGGGGAACATCCACTGTTAAATTATACTTTTGTAATTTAATTCTCTTAGAATTAAATGCAGATTATTTACTAGAATACTTGGAATATTTGCACCACTTAGGACAAATTCTGTACAAATTCTAGGTGCAGAAGATACTTCTAAGTGTATCAAATTTACATGAATTGGGAATAGTAAACAAAGACTAAAAAAAGGGGGGGAGGGAGGACGAGGATACATAGTAACTACAGACCTCAATCTGACTGCACAAGAATCATGCATAATGCTACAAGACAGAGGAAACAATTCTGACTTCCACATCCAGCTGAGCCACAGAGAAGAGGAGATAATGTGATAGGATTTTTTGCTGAAATTGACTCAGAGACAGACATTCTCACATCATTACTTCCTCAGGAAATTAAAAGCATGCCCCACCACATAAAAAATAGGTTGCTTTATATTTGTTTATAAGTATTTCATATAAGGTATTTTGAGGCAACATCAATCTTATCAATGCAATAAACACTCAAAAACTATTTTTATTAAGATTCTTCACATGAGATGAAAACTTTATTTTTATCTTGTTTTTATAAACCAATTCTTGATTAGAAACAAAACAGAAAATTAGCAAGTTTTATTTCCTCTCCAAAAATTACCTTAAAAGGGCCAAATATTAGCTGCCTTACAGCAAACAAGCTGCTTCTATGTAACCATATATCCTCTACTTTTGACCTTGAACTAAAGCATTATCAGTCTTTGCAAGATAAACAGGTTACATTGGGAAATTAAAAAGAAAAAAACACAACAAATTTTTTTAAAAAATATGCTCTATAGAGAAAATTGTATTTTTGGTAGATGGTGTCTTCTGCAGAATCAACACTCAAGTTCAATAGAAATAGGGAAAATATGCTCTTCAGTGTGTTAGCTTCTATTTAACCACAAATTCAAAAGTAGAGTCACATAAAATTGTAAAAATTTCAGAGCATACTTTGAAACAAGTTTGCTAATTCTTTCCAAAAGTCGTGACACTGGCACAAGATGGAAAACAAATATGGAGTTTGTAAACTATTTCAGAAAACTCAGACTATAACACTCACAATGATATTGCTAAGATCCCAGTTCAGAGTAAGGGTAACAAAATATTACTCTGCAGAAAGGAATAGAAACTAGAGTTTTTCATTTCTGTGATCTGCTACCCCCAGGCTGGATTCAAAAGCTCTTCACTAACATGACAATATCCAACTCCATCTGTCAAAACAGTACTGAGCCCACTCTCAAAGTGCTGCATCAGTTTCAACAGGGTACAGGCACGAAACAGAGATGAGTTTGAAAAAGATAATGACATATTCTGCTAAAAAAAGAAAAACTTCTCATGGCACACAGTGCCAAATCAGGTCCACATGTTTCATTATATGATACACTTCGGAATTCATCATTTGTTGTATTTCCACTGATTACAAACTCATATAAAAACTTACTAACTCCTTGAAAATATCTTGCTGAAATATGAGAAGTTAAAAGCCAGTATCCAGTACTGCCTGATCTGAAGCCTTGCACAAAAGAAATCCATCTTCACTTAATCTCATGTTCCCACAGCACAGTTGCTCTCATCCCTACTTAAGTTACTGTTTCCCTTCTCAAAATAAAGGTTATGAATGTTCAATTTCCATGATAAAGAGCTCTGACAATGCAACTACCACATCCATTCTGTAGCTTCTAAACCCTACAATCCATTGTATTTGTGTTTTKACATACACAGGACTTTCAAATTGCTAGAAAAACTGCTATCTAGCAATTACTAGCCAGAAAGGCAAAACCTACAAGCCTGGTTGACAAATACTCTTAACAGAAAACACCTTGCAACATCCTTGAGTGCACTCTTATTATCAGCCAATGCCATTCAGTAACAAAAAAAATAACTTGAACCTGGTCTAAAAAGCTCACCTAAGTTGGTTTAGAATGTGAGCAGGCCAAAAAATAAGCAGTTTCATAGTATTTGAGGTCTCCAAAAGAAAAGCCAAGGTCATCAAGAAAAGCTTTGTTTCTTAGATGTTTACTAAACACACATTCTAAAGCAAGAATTCTCTTTCTGTTACACAAACCTATGTTCTGTTATAGATGGATTATATCCAGACAGCATTGTTCTGCATTTTTTCCTTAATCAGCATAACAGCTTTCCTGTAGAATCTTTGAGGCCTAAGCAAACCTTTTAAAAAGTCCAAATAATTACGAAAAACATTTCTGTCCATAAGTTCTGGGATTTGGTTTTTCTATGTCATTCCTTTTTGGTACTTCCAGTTTTCTCTAACATAGCAGAAAAGTCATTTGCCTGATTTGATTTGTCAGAATATACAACCCTATCAGTACCTACTTTTTCTGATTAACCACTCTTCTCTGCCTCTCTGAAGTCTATAGGAAGCACTTTTAATAGTAAGAAAAACCTGAGGTCTAACTAAGCCTTCATAATTAACATTTTAACGAGTCAGTCTGTATAGGACATCAGATTTAGTACTTCTCTAGAACCTGTCATCAATATTTGGAATCTAAATCATGTTTTTGCCATGCATTTAGTCATCTTTCAGATAGGTGAGTCCTTCTATATGCTGTTATGGCTTGTCATTTTTTAAGCAATCAAATCATAAATTCCATCTTTTAGAAGGAAAATTACTAACTTTTGAAAGCTTCGTTTTAGTCAGAAAATACTCTTAGCCTAGGATTTTCAAAGCAGATAATAAGAAAATAAGTTTTAATATTAAAAGGAAATCAATTAATTTTCCTCAACTGTTTTGAAAATCCCAACCTTTATTTTTCTAACCTGAAAATGACAAGCTATATGCACATATCTATGTGCACACACACACAAAATTTGGAATACTTCTCATCTACCAAAAAAAGAATATRATTTATTCTCTTATGTACACCAAACAGCTTCAACATCAGGACAGAAGACTTATGACTAGAAAAGTATTCAAAGTTCTGAAGTATTTTCAGCTGTAGGTTGAGTCAAACATGACCCAAGCTGCACAGTGCCAGCTTCCAATTTATAAAGGTATCCTGGAAGTGTGCTACAAACATAAAAAGTACTTTCTCTAAATATTTCTGTAATAATTCCTCGAAGAAATAATAAGAGTAAAAATATAACTATATATAAAAATATAACCAGAAAACATGTATTCTTAACTGGCAGATGAACAAATACAAAACATCCCACACACTATTAAAAAGTCATTTCAATGACAGCTGTTATATCTACTGCTGGTGGCAGCCCTAATGAACTGCAGACACAGAATTACTAGAAGGCAGTAAGGAAATCATGTAGGGACTAAACTAGAAAGATAAAATTGACTAAAACTAAAAAGGGACATAAAAGGTTCGTTTTAGCAACACAAAGAGGAAACTAACAGTCCATTAGCTAATAGGGAAGCTTATTTCATGGAAAGCTTCGCAGCCTTCTCTATAAATACCTCTTTGGCCTTTTCAAAAAAGAATCATTATAACCAGATATTTAATATTATTAACAATCCACAAGAGAAATGCAGGATCAGAAGACTATTGTCAAGACTATTGATATAAATTAGAGTCATTCAAGTAAGCAAGACCTGTTAAAACACATGGAACGCTATGAAGTGGTACAAGTAATACCTGAACTATTAGCTACCACCCCTAAGAGTTTACACCACTCAAAAAACTATTACATGAGATTACTGTGCAGACAATGTACAGCTTACTAGAACATCCCGTTCACAAGAACAGTTGTCAATTATCTGAACTCAGTCCAGCAGGAAGTGCGCTTTGGGACACTGCAGGGAGTTATCCTGATTCCTCCACAAGTCAGTATTTGAAGCAATGTCTCCGCTGACAGGTGGTGTGGGCTAAGAGAAGTAGATCTGTAGAGAAAACTAGTGCTGCTGAGAACCTGACATCCACATCACTCACACTGCAGAGGAACACTGTTAGGGACTTTTTTGTTTGTTTAAACGTTGAGCTAACTCCAGTCTGGTCCCATACACTGAACACCTATTTGCAGCTAGAGTATATTATGTACTCTGCAAGAACATACCTTTCAGTCTAGTATCATCTGAAAGGAAAACAGTTCATGTGCTCAGAGAGGTCCACAAGGTAAATGAAAATACATTATATAGAGACAATTGGATAATTAATTTCAAAAGTGCACATCTGAAGTAAAACACTAATGTAGATGTACMCTGAGACAATCATTCATTCATTACAAAAAGTTGAGACGTGCCAGGAGAATGGCCTAAGAATCTTAATAAACTAAGTATTTCAAAACAAGAAATTAAAAAGATGCTTCCAAATTAAGGCCATTGCAAAATAACATACACAAGAAAAAAAAAGATGAATCAGTATGCAAGAGGCAGTAAGTGGCAGAATAATAGGAAAATTGCAGACGAGACTTGATGGTTGTGCAACTAGAAACCAAAAATATAAATAAAAATGTGACAGAGGAACACTAAAGACAGGTAAACATTCTGTGAAAAACTAGCAGCAATTCTATGCATACAAAGTGAACAGTATATATGTCACTGCAATAGGGACTAGTGAAGAAAGCCTCAGCAGGAATACTCTGCTCAGAATGGGCATCACATTTCATTAACCATGCACACCTACTGCATAGAATCCAGAGATCAGAAATGCAGTTGGCAAGAGATTTAGAAAACATGATCGATATGGCAAGTTAGAAAGATCTGGTTTTGTTTACACCAAAGAATAGTGAAAGTTTTCTTATAAGTAAGCAAGCAAACAAGCATTTGTCTGTGTGCCCAGCAAGGATGAATCAAAACATCATAGGCTGAATTTACAGCTAAGATTTACACTACAAATTAGGATATACATAGTTAATGTACGAGATTCATACTAGCATAAAAATAGCTAGACACTGAAAGAGGGAACCTAGAGAGTTTACAAAGCTTCCTTCATTACACAAATTTAGGACTATTTAAACAAACTCTCACTAGGGATGCTGTAAGTATAAGCTAGATCTCACAGCAAAAGACAGGCTAAATGAGTTGATAAGACCTGGCATTCCACGTCTGCATTTTATAATTTTAGACTTCCTGCCACAAAAGAACCAAACAYTCCTGGTGCTTCATTTAAGTAAACACATACAAATTTCTCTATATTTGTAAAACTAATTTCCTTTCAAAATGATGTATTCCAGAATGTGRATGTGTTTATTAGACATTACTGTCTATTAAGAAGAGATTACACTTGGGAAACATTATCATTCTCAGAGAATGCAGTTTACCACTACTTCAGCATATTTAAGCAGCCCTGTGTTTTGTGCCTTTACAGTGAATGGGGAGCAAGGAAGAGGCAAAGTTGCTCTGCACTCTCTACCTCCAAGTATCATGAGTATTCACTGTGGGATTTACAGTTATTAAGATTCCATTCCTAAATCTTACCTCCAGATCTCAAACTCCAAATTCTTTATCAACCAATTTGATGCTGAAATCCAAATTTATGTATAGAAGTTAAAAAGTTAATTATCAGTGAATCTCTAAATACAGAAAAGACTATTAAAGGACCAGTTGGCACTTAAAAATGATGAAAGTCAACATGGTTCTTTGGCATCAGCACTAACTGGTGTTGCTAAGCTACTGCTCCTATTCTAGACAGTCAGACATCATCAGGTTAATTCACGCAGGCCAGTAGTCTGAAGGAAAAAAAAGAAACAGGAAAAAAAGTACCTATGATGCATTTTCTTATTTCAGTAAAACTCCAAACTCATCACCTGAGCCTACAAAGTATATCACAATGCGTGCCTGATCAAATGATAACAAAGACACTATCTTTTGGTGCTGCTTAGAGTCCATAACTCTTACTTGCTCTGTAAATTTACATTATAGTAAAAATAATCAGATGTAACTATAGCATAGACATGTTTAATGCTACCTACTTGCACTTTTTTCTCCACCTCTGATGTGTGAATTCATTCAATTTTTTTTCAAATACATGCCATAACAAAAATCAGAAGCATGTCCACTTCTGTGTGTCAACTGAGGTTAGAAACTGGGGAAAAAAAGCTATCAGCAAATTTGTAAAACAATAATTTTCTGCACATTTAAGATTAGGTTCTATGAAAATAACTTATTTAGTATTCCATCATTGCTTTAAARCTTTCTTTGGATTTTTGGCAGTTTCTATGAGGTTAAATTACCAGGCTTTTCTCAAGTCTTTCACAACTAAGCACACTATGATTTGTAGCTGCAACATCTAAGTCTGCATAGATTCCTCACRACCTAAACCAGTTAGCTCAAGTAATATTGTCACACTATTTAATGAAAGATGCATATTTAAGATTTGGACTGTCATCTTGGCAGTCTTGGTTACAAATTACAAACATTTTCTCTATAGTGTTTTTTCCTCTGTATTTGATTTAATTTTTATCAAAAGTCAGTTTTATCTCTGTTTGTTGATGTAAAAGGAGACAATTTTAATAGGTAGAAAAGAATTTTGACCTCTAAAGAATCATATCCTTCTTGACATGACACTCTAAGCACACACTTTAGGACTGCGACGTTTCTTGCACTCTCCACATCACCACATTAGGATATTATTAAGACAAGTCATAAATTTAATGGATTATTTTAACAGTGAATGCACAACTGGTTAGAAAACTATACATAACAAATATTTAACCATTACTTGCTATTAAATAGTCAAGAATTTATAATGTAGGATTCTGCAGGGACTTTTCCTTGGTCAGCATCTTCAATAAAGGCACTATATGATGAAAGAAATGAAAGCAATGGAAAGGATCAGAAGTCTACAAAACATGATTAAATGGTTGCAAGCATTTAATTTCCTGAGAAAGGGGACACTCAGCAGCTGCCTTCTAACATACAGAAGGCTGTTGTGAGGTAATCAACTGGGAAAAGAAGAAAAAAKGGGCTTTAATGGTACAAAGGGATGCTTGAAGTAAAAGTAAGAAGAAAGAAATAGTTTAAGACAGGTGTTGTTAACAACTGGAACAGATTATCTACAGAAAACAGCCAAGTATGTGTCAACACACATATACATCAAAACATACTAATCCTAACTGATTCCAGTATGAGGAAGAGTAACATACTATATCCAAAGTCAACAACCACAATCAAGRTGCTAAAGATGATTTTTGAACGGCAGGTGCACAGGACAAGAGCTAGGAGCCCTGGCAACCTGAGAAAAGCAGTAAAGCACAGCTCCAGCCTTCGCAGCTCAGCAGGACTTGGAGATTGTTACCTTCATATGCAAGAAAGTTACTGCCAAAAATGCGATACACTTACCTCCTTGAGGGTAAGCATTTCCTAGCTCCCACTACGCTTTTTTCCACACATACAACCTCCAATCTAAGCAAGAAAAAATACCATGAGCAGGGTGCTCTTGAAAGTTCAGTTTTTACTAGCCTACATAGTTTTTTTTCTAGTCTGTTCCAACATAATTTTATAATTTCTAGAAATCTCCACATTAAAAAAAAAAAAGTTAAGGACTACACAGAACATGTTTATTTTAAATTTTAAGAGGGTTACTTATATATATATTTGTAATCCCACATGATTATAAACTGGGAAGCTATACATTTACTAATGCTAGTATTATGATTTTAGGATTTAATAATAATAATCAATGCATTATCTGTTAATACATTCCCTTAAGTCTTCCAACAGGTCACTGGGTCACTGAAACAATTAAATGCACTGTCACTGTAACACATTATGGTTATTTTTAAAATGTACAGATGGGTTTGGCTAGAAAAAGTTCTCAAATTGCAGAGAGAGAGCAAGAACTCAACACCGTTATGCTTATTACAGTTCTCCCAGCACATTTGTACAACCCTGCTATCCAATGGTATAGCATATTTATAGCTTACTAAGATAACAGATCATCACTTGTCAGATGTTGAAATACAGAAGGAACAGATAGCACATTTTTTAAGAAAGTACTTTGGGGATTGAGGAGGTGTGAATCCTGTCTGAGGAAACACTATTTGCTTATCCTCATCTTCCCACTCCTGAGTTATTTCAAATGGCCTTTTGGGGAGCCAGCGTTTCTCTCAGTTAAGTGATACACAGATTCTTTAACAGACAAAAATACACTGATTATTTACACTAAAAATATATTGCATTGCCCTTCACTGAAATTATAAGAAAGTTAATGTCTACTTCTGAGAAATTCAATAAACCAGAAGATTTCACCCAACTGTAACTTTGTTTCCTGAAACAGCTACACAAGGTATCCTTTTTTCTTTACCAGAGACCTCACCTTCTTTAATATACAAGCCTTTACAACTTCAGTCTATCCTTTTCCAATTTAGTTGGAGTAGGATGCAATACTTTTTTGCAAATGTTTGTAAAACTAAAAATGCACTTTCCATCATCTTCAGACTGATCTCCTTGAAAAATTATCATTTTATATATTATCATCATCAAACGTCTCATTTCCACAAAAGTCTATTGATCAATACAATCATTGTACATTATTATTATTCTGTAGGCTCTTTGTGGACATCTAAAATATACTTACAGTGACTTCCGAATTTTCTACTTTCAGAAAATGGAACACTTCAAAAAGCAGGACAATAATTTAAATGCAAGCTTCTTAGATCATCTTCACCTTCTGTGTTTTTATGAGGTATGCTGTTAGACAAAACATCATATTCATCTGCTTTGTTTTGTCCTATAAGACCATCTATAAAGTAGGAGTCAATATAATGCAAACACAGAAACCATCTCTGGCTGTTCTTAAATTTTACGAGGGAAACAGATACTGACGTTCTAACAGTCTAAAAGACCTGCTTTGTGAGATGTTGCTTGTATTTCAGACCTCCCTGCAGCAGGGTTTCTGCCTTCTTTTATCAGCTGACAGCTTGCTTGAAGACTGAACCTCATGGCTAACCGACTGAAGCAGATCACCTTTTCTGTGTTGCATTCCACACTGTTTTACCCAAAATCCACTTCAGCAAAAACATACTAACATTGTTCCTGTCTATCTTCTTAAACTGTAGAAAATGATTATATCAGTAACTATCAAAATTATCTTTGTCTGAAATGTCTGATCTCTTAAACATGTATAAGGCAGGCAAAGAAAGTATAGAATGTCCTTCTTTACCCTTAACTTCCTTGAAATTAAATGGTTAACATATTGAAGCAGGATGACAGAAGTATTTCCGTACCTTGCTAAATTAAGGAAATAACACTTAAAAATCTTACTCAAATTAGAATAGTTTTTATAAATTCAGGCTACAGTCCGCTACCACAAAGAACTTGAGCCTTTATCTCCCCTCTAGGATCTTCTAGGTGAAGCATGCTCTTTTCTGCCACACAAACAGTAGCAACAACAATCTCATAAGAAAATTATATCCTACAGTAATACAATTCTGTTGAGATTGACTGTTTATACAGATGACAGAATAACCTGTACTGTATAGTTATCAATGAGGATATAATTTGCATATTCTGCAGAACATTAGTTACTGATGCTGATGACATTTATAAAAGAAACAAGCTCATTTTCAAAATCTAAGGCAAGCTTGTGAAGTTGGCAAATTTTTTTGTTTTATAAATTAGACAAATTGGACATGAAAATACAAACTTGTAATGCTGTTTCAACTATCAGTGTTTAAATCAAACTGTTGTCAAGATCAGAAATTCCCAAAGTTAGTATTCATTTTGCCTCCTTCAAGGTATTACAAAAGACAGAAAGACAGAAAGACAGAAAGACAGACAGACAGACAGACAGAAAAAAAAAGAAGCATTCTTCAAAGCACTTAGATAAGAAGTTTTTTTTCCTTTTTTTTTTCCTCTGGATACAGGGACAAGTAAGCCTGTATTTGTTAAAATATTGTAAAATTACTCGATTTCTTAAATTGCAGCCTATCTGAAAACAGTCTCATCATAACAGTAAAGCAGCAGTATTTCTAATTAAATGCAACTTAGCTCTGCAGTATATAGTATTTTTTAAACTCAAAACCTTCATGCAAACTAAGCAGTCACAATTTACCCTATTTCTACATGCAAATACCATTAACATCCTCCAAAAAATTTTACCCTTTAATGCACCGTAGAGGAAACCTATCAACTTCAAGGAATCTGTTGATTAAAAGATAAGCATACCATTCTGATACGGATAAAAAGAAAGAAAGTTTTGGAGAGGAAGGAGGCAAAAAAATAAAACCTTACAATACTAACATGTAAGGTTGGGAGAATAAATTAAGAGTCTTTTGAAAATACAGCCCACTGAATTTGACCAAATGGCATAGTATCACACTACTAACCTGAAACAAGAATACGCATTCTAATAGCAATAAATAATAAGGTTGTATTAATATTGAGTAAGCAAATTGCATTCAAATTGCATTCAAATTAATGTTTACATTAATACACCTATTAACATTCAAAAATACTGAAACCAAATAATGATGGTTGTGAAAATGGCCACAATACAACTTTTAAAGTAGAACGCCTCATAGTAGAAAATTTGTACCAATATATAACATATATAAATTGCCAGTGCCAGGTAATCAAAAGCAAACACAACATTCAGAAAAACAAAAGAAATTCATAATAATTCTGTATCAAAGAAAAAAATAGATTTCTTATACCACACACTGGTTTATGTTTCCTTTATTATCATACATATATATATATATTCCTATTATATGAACATATACACCTATTAAAGTAGCTTTAATGCAGAGCAGATTTGCCATAGAAGACGTCCTAAAAGACACTAGCAGGTCTATAGAAACATGTTGCACATTTCATGCAACCATCATACACTTGATAAAAATTCATATTGACCAAAAATTTCCACACACACAAAGTTACTGTTTTAGTGAAGATCATCTTAAAATTTATAGGAAAAAAAATAAAAGATAAGCAAAAAAAAAAAATAGCAGCAGATGAATCTACAGTAACTGAATCAGAGTGGCACACTTGAAGAGAAACTACTGATTGCTTTCACGTATCAGGCTTTGGTTTACGTTACACAAGAGTCTTGGAGCTTACAACTGCATTTTTCCCAAATAAAACTAAACTGAAAGGGGAGCTACAAATGCTGATGGACATTCAGTCAACTCTATCAGCTTAGAGATGCTAAAATCTTACCCCCTCGCCCCCACATTTTGGGCACCTGGTCCTCAAGAAGTAGGTACATCACTCTGCAGACCTCTACTACAATACTAACCTTGTATAGAGTAAAATTCTGCCCAGTAGAAAGGACTCCCAYTAATTTAGAGAGAATTCATATCCTCTGAATAGTATAGGAGTTTTCAGATTGGCCTTACAGGTTAGGTGTGAACTAGAAATAAGTTAAACAGAACAGAAGCAAATCTGTTTCTAAAAGAGTTTATGCTAAAATGACAGTATCCACACTACATTCATTTCAGGTGGGTGACTACTTCAGAGGAGCTCTTGTGTGGGCCCGTGGCTGAATACCTATCAGCAGTCAGAGTGCATTTTTTGCATTCTTAGAGCGCATCTTTTGGTCACATTGACACAGAATTCCTTTAAAGCACTGATTATTCCTGTAGAAGGGGAAATGAATGCACCATATTCAGCAGTTGGAAAATATTTTTATTGAAGTACTCCACTGAAATAGTCATATGCCAGTATAAACAATTTTGATGCTATTTCTTTTCTACAGATGAAACCCCTCAGAAGTGTCGCAATGTGGCAACTTCTCCGCCCCCTTAAACTGTTCCTTGCTGTAACACAGTAAGTTTTTAAAATCAACCTGCA
The DNA here is from genome assembly GCF_003343005.1 of Rhea americana. Classification (NCBI taxonomy): domain Eukaryota; kingdom Metazoa; phylum Chordata; class Aves; order Rheiformes; family Rheidae; genus Rhea; species Rhea americana. The sequence goes on from NW_028186149.1 coordinate 3,258,875, forward strand.
TGATGAAGTGCTTCTCAGTCCCAGAAGGCTTAACCAATAGGATATAAGCAGAAGCAATAAAACCTGATTTGCCTCCTGAAATAAACCATGCTGGCTTCCACAAATCCGTTATTTTTCAGCACTGGAGAGAGGAAATCTCTAGGTTACTCTCGGCCCAAGATTCACCAAGAAGTTACAAATACCCATTTTATTGTTTATAGTTCACAGAACAGAAAAGGAATATTGTCATCTTACCAATTTACCTCTTTTTCAAGTGTCAAATTTGCTATTACTTCCATCAGAATATGGAAACAACATCCTCATCAATCCACTATTTCAAAGCTCTGCCTCACCATGAACTCCAGAAAACATGAGCATGTATGCCAGATTTCTTATTTCTTGTGATTATAAGATGCCTATGAACTCTTCTTGGACACTACCACCACAGATTTTAACTGACACTTAATAGCAGGTTTTAACTCAGCCTTGTTTTGTCTTTTTCTTTAGTAGTCTGTAGGATAATACTGTCATGGTGTACGCATCAAGAAATGCTAAATCATTAACAATGAATATTTATTGTGATCTTTGTGAATTTTATGAAGGTGTGCAGCTACCCCATGTAGGTAGTATTTTAATAAACTTTTACTAATAATGTGTGTCAGGATTACACAAATGCCTGCCCTCCAACCTGCTTCCCTAAGATACAGGGTTCGAGATAGCTGACATTCTTCTCCAGCTTGCTCATATTTCAAAGCCCTGATGAGCTAGCAAAGAGAAAGAAAAGTATGCATAAGATGCTAGTGAATTAGTGCAACCCATGTACTAAAAAGTCAGAAAACCAGGGATAGTAGGATAGCTGGGGACACAGATTTAATAGAGTCTCAAAGAACCAGAGTTAGCTTAAGTTTCTTGTACAAGCATATGCAACTGGAGATCCCACCAGAGGTAACAAGAACACAATATCCTCCCTAAACAGTTTTAAAGTAAGGGATTAACAGCAATGAGTCAAACATTATCAGTACTGCTTTCTCAAATTCAGCATCCACCCTGACTGCTCTGTCAAGTTGCTCTACAATACTTATCTTACTAGCTTCAGATACTGGCATATTCCTAAAGCATATAACCTGTTCTGCTTTGTAAGATAGTGTTTGGCTCATATGCCAAATGACAGTGTGTAAAAATGCTGAGGTATTCTTGCACCAAGCATTGTTCAGGAAGAGGTTAGAAAGAAGCTGAAAGGGCCTTGGATCAAATCAAATACTACAGTAACTTACTAGAGAAAGAAAAGCATAAAGTTTCTTCATACCTTATGACAAGTAAGAAGGAATTCACACTGAGACAAAAACAAAAGTATCCTGATCTTGAAAGGACACCTTTCATTTTGTGAATATCCTATTGGCTAAAGCCTTTCATAAACTGTTAGCCAGGTCCAATAGTCACTCATTTATTGGAAAGATAAAAGATAGGATAGCAAATTGCTTGTAGGATTTCTGACATGATCCATGTCCTGGTCTTCTAAATTTCATCTATCTGAAGCAAGATACTTTAAAAGTAACTACTCTAATACTTGTGTTACAACCTTTCTCAGGACTGACATAAGACCTCCAATGACCAGACAGGGAAGTCAGTCTGGTTAGCTGATTTGATGCAACTCCATTGGATATTCTTCATCAAAAGTCTGATAAGACTCTTGAAGAGAGAGACTTATTCAGTGCAGAAATTAAGTTATACAATTCCCAAAAGAGCAATACCAACTACCTTAAAATAAGGTTGGAAAAATTTGAATACTTATGGATATTGTCTGAACCAGGATCAGACTGCATAGGATAATGAATCTTACATGGGATTAGTCCACAATAAACTAATCATCATGGGCATAGAGTCCAGATTTCAAAAACATCATTAGAAAAAGCATTTACAGAGAGGTGTCCGGCCAGATGAATCTTATCTAAACAGCTACTCATCTCTTCTCTGTAGTTAAGACAGATGCCCAGTGGTGTTTCTGATGTTTTCCAAAATTCTAGAAAAAAGCTCAGTTGGAGCTAAGAAGGTTAAACATTCACCAGCTTCTGTGTGATTCCAAGGATATTAAGAGCGAGCACTCCATACCTTCATGAAGATAAGGTATCTTCATACAGAAGCACAGGGCACATGCAAAGTACTGATGGACATTCTAGTATCAAAACTACTTGACATCTGTGCTTAAACTTCATCCATTCCGACAGCAGATGAACACCAATGCTATCATTTAAGTCCTAGATATGAGACAACTAGATCCAAGACAAATAAATTTGATATGTATTGACAAATTTGACAAATACAGCATAAAAATAAAAATATAAGCATCATTCAATAGTAGCAGTAAGCTTAATTTTTGCTGAACAGTTAATCTCTATTTTCAGAGTAACAGACACTCTGCCAGAATCAGGTTTTTCATGCAAACTGAAGCTCATTCCTCCAAGCTACAGATACTTTACTCTAGTAACTCCTGTATTTTACCTCACTATCCCCAAGCAATAATGGGGGCGAGTGGGGAGGGAGAGAGAGAGAAAGAAAAGGGGGAATGGAGAAAAGAAAAATTCTGTTCCCAGAATGGAGATAACTACCATTCACAATTATTATTAGAGCCTCTTTATTTCTTGCAGTCTCCCCTTCCATCCTACAATGATTCTGCATGGAACATGCTAAAACAACCTACTGCATATGAAGAGGAGCCAAGGTCACAGACTGTCAGAAGCTTTTGAAAGTCAACTCTTCTCTAATAATGGATCATCTGAGGTATTTAAACCTGTTTTATAAAACATCATTAAAGAATACAGAAGAGACTCTACACTAAGATTTCTCACTTAATAATGAAGATAAGTAAACAATGTATTTTGTTTCATATTTTCCATGAGAAAGGAGTTAGTGTGAGTTCACCCTGATGATTTTTTTATATGTCTATTTACCATTCTAAAGAACACAAAAAGTCTCTATGTCAAGAACCTCAAAGACGCATTACATCAAAGCTATGTCTAAACTAACACACCTTATCTGTTTTGAACAGAGCATATAGATGAAAAGAGGCAGAAGTAAGAAGAAACTTAGTAAAAAGGAGAGGTAATATTTTAAAAGGTCTTCCAGTCAAATATCAGTATGCAGAAATAAGGCATTTTCAAAAAACTTTATATGTAAGATAGCTTGTAATTTATGGTGTTTTTCTAAGACTTCTAGTGGTACAGTACGATTTCAAAAAAAAAAAACTTGATAAAAGGAAAGTGATTTTATGAATTAACATGCAATTTCATTAATGCTTTCCTAATACTAGAGATAACTCTAGCCTCTGAGGCCAACAATTTTCTCTGAACACTGGGATCAAGGAAATAAACAAATATCTAATTACCCACATTAATAATTTCAAGAAATAATTGCTAAAAGCAAGATTTGCTTCTGTAGTCACTCAAGTATGGCACTATCAGGCTTGTGGTTCACAAGCACCACAACACTGATACAGTTGCCATAAACTTTAAAGCACACTTAGCTGGAGCTTTACAAACAATCTGGTCTTGTATAAAGCCTACAAATTACAAAGCAGTGAGTGTTTTGGATTCTAAAGAGCAAAGAGTGAAGAATAAGTATTTTCTCATATACCAGTAACTATGCACTTTGTGGAAGTCTTAAAAGAACCTCTTCACTACTAAAACTTTTGGGAAGTTTCAGTGGCCTGCCACTGACTTTGAGGGTCATTATTCTATGATCAAAATGAGACTAAGGCTTAGCCTCACTTTGATTATATGTAATATTTAAGGTCTTCATATTCTTAAAAGGGTAAGATATTTAAGTTCCTATACTTTACATTGGAAAGTACTCACTTTCACTCTGCTGAAAGAATTAATGAGGTCCAGTTTTACTTTACCTTCTAAAGAAAATAAATAAGTATGGAAAACATCATTTCTGATATCTTGTCATCCTCCTGCACTGGGAGCTAGTTGCCTAATGCTTCAGCACACACTGTAAAACCTTACCAATAACTTTTACCTGTGCAGAGGATCCACAGTGCCTGCCTATCCAACCCCAAAATTCCTCTGTGCTGTGTATGAAACTGACTCACTAATTGCTTTGAAACATCTTCATACAAAATATACTGAAGCAAAAATCTTTTTCTCTTTTTGATATGATTTTATAAAAGAAGAGATGAAGCAAAATAGTGTAATTGATATATGATACTGAAATGAGTTCTGSATTTTTCAAAACTTTATGGAAAATATGGTACCTTGTTCTTTAGATGAGCTCTAACACAGACAGTTGATTTGATTCCAAACTGAAAGCAAGAAACCAGAACCTTTCTTTTCATTGGATCAGAAAAATTTCTCAGATGAGTGTATTTTGTAACCCTTTACCTTCTGTTATCAACTAAATTTTTTTTTTACAAATATTAGGAAATTATTTTCAAAAGTATTTAAAAGATGGTAGGCAATTTTTGCAGCCTTCATTTACACTGACAGAGCAGGGTGGGGGTCTAAAAAAAACCTTCAATTTTAGAAAAAAACTACAACATATCACCTAAGAAAAGATTTAGACTTAGTACTTGACCAACAAGCTACTCAATTACTTCAGTTCCAATAGCAAAACCCAGTAATTTGAAGGGAATAGACATTTATGTCCAATTTTAGCACCAAGAATGAAAAGATACTTAGATTATTATCTCTCCCCCCACCCCTTTTTTCTCCTCTTCTGCCTCAGTTACCTTACTGCCTCACTTGGTTGTTTCTCTAATTTTGTTTTCCAGAGGCAAGCTAAAAAGTGTTCACTCTTACACAAGTTTTTTGGTTCTGATGATATACCTAATTTTTGTTGAAATCATTTTAAAAACACCTCTGAAGGCTTTTAGACAGGGTTGTATAATTGACTAATCTGATCTTAAGAAGTTTGTTAGAGTTCATGATTCTATAAAACTGCCCTATTGTTACCTTGTTTATTAACACTAAGAGATAAGGTGGTTAGCAGGAAAATCTTGTTATTCTCGCTCCTTGTTAAATATTTTATTGTATAAAACGGAATTTGTTAACACAAACATAACACATTAGTTTAGGAACACCCACCTCATTCTAATAAAATAAGACAGTAAGGCTTTCTAGTTAACAGTCTTGCAATATTTTCCCTTACATTGTATGTCTTCTACTAATTCATTCAATACATGTGAATCAAAGCCCAATTATGCTGAACAAGTAATAATCATGAAATTGATTGTGGAAAACACACTATTCTATGTTATATATCAGACAAAATTTAAGAGAAGGCATCCTAAATCAGAAAAAGAAAAATTAAAAAATGGTTTTACAATCCCAAAAGTCTCTTTTTACAAAAACTACAGGAGCAGGGGAAAAAAGAAGTATTACTACAAGAGTTGCACTAGTTTGAACACACAATCAATTGGGTGCATTCCTCCTTGGTCTGTCAAGATAAAAAACAAATCTGTCTCAGCTGTCTTACCTTAATAGCATATTAAAATGTAAGCAGTCAGATACTTAATTTAAAATTCACATCTTGTAAGAACACTTGCATTTTAGCTTGCAGAAGTTCAAACTCAGAAGAATATGATATTAAAATATCAAGGCTAACAATGTAAAGTGATATTTCTTCTCAAGCTTACAAACAATCCTGGGGAAAAAAAAAATCAAAAGAAGTATTTAAACACAATCCACGCTTCCACACTGAAAAACTCAGAAGATTATTGTGTGTTGCATATAAGGGTATTAAATGGTTATTTTTGATATCCTGCCACTTCTGTCACTTGTTTGGAACAAGGTAACACAAGTCATTTATCTAACAGTTTTGGCTTTTAATGAGCACTTTTAAAGCTGAAAACTCACTGATCCATTGAAGAGAGCTGAAAAGACATACTTGAAACCAATAGCCTACTATATTAAATGGAACAGATCTTCACCAATAGCTCCCAGAGCCTTAGGGCCCCTCAGATACCTCTGCTTCTCTGAACCTGACTGGTCAGTCCCATTTTACCGCTTATGACAAAAGCTTTCATAGATCAGCATTACATTAATATAACCACGCACATACTGTATTGATATACACAAACACAGACAACCAGCATAGACTGAGGTTACTTTTGCAAGAAAAAGAACATCAGCTTTAGCCTTTTACTTATGTTAACAGAACACAACACAGGTAAAGCAAACAAGAAAACACCATGCTCAGAAGTCAGGTTTGGACACTTCACATGCAATATCCTCACCCCTAAGCTCAGAACGAACAAATTTCTCCCTCCCGTGGGACCAACGGCCTCTCCCCACGCCACAGCGCTCATCCCGGTGGCCTCCTGTGACAGGGCCTCCCTCCGCAAAGCCACAGGCCTTTCCAGCCTGGTGCGCTCAGGCCCTCTGAGGACTCGCGCACTGTGCCATCCCTTAAGATCTGTTCCTGCCGTGCTCATCTCATTTTATTACCTTCAACGCAACGTAACTAGTGGTTGCATTTGCATCCAAGCACAGACCTGTGCCAAGACCTTGAGAAATAGCTCTACCTCAAGGTGAACTCTCAAAGACAGCGCAGCAGTCAGAGCTGACACAAAAGAGAAGACCCCAGGACAGCCTGGAATGTCTGCAAAATGCCCTGTACGGTTTGCAGGTATTTGTACGTCAGGTGCGTCTACAAATGTCTAAAATTAATCTGTTACTCCAACTTCACCCAAGTACCGCTGGCTAAAAGCTGCCCCTGGCTGCTGCTTTCAGAGGAGGCACCACTGCTGGGGTAAGATCCCGAGGCCCCACCACATCATGTCAGGGCTCCATCACGGGGGGGGGCGAAGGCAGCAGCACTGCAACCAACAACATCGAGACGTGAATTTCCCACCTGAGCGCGCCGGTGCCGGGTGGCTCCATGCCGAGAGTCGCCGGGCGCGAGGGACGAGGCCCGGCACTGACGGCGGCGCAGCCCCACGCGCGGGCTCCTAGCCCCCGCTCCCAGCCCGCTCCCAACGGCCGCCGCGCGCCCCGGCCAACGGCCGCCGCGCGCCCCGGCCAACGGCCGCCGCGCGCCCCGGCCAACG
>NW_028186149.1:3266569-3281840 GCF_003343005.1 Rhea americana
CTCTCCCGGGGAGGGAGGGGAGGCAGCGCAGGGAAGGGAAGGGAAGGGGGGGAGGGTTGTTTACGGCCAATGGCGGGTGGAGGCAGCGCAGGAGCATCCGCGGCCGCCGGCCCCGCGGGGAGAGCGGCTCGAGCAAGGCGAGCGGGGAGGCGGCCCCGGCCCGCGGCGGCGCAGCGCAGCGCGGCACGGCGCAGCCCGGGCGCGCCCAGCACCAGGACAGCGCCGAGAAACATACGGCGAGCATCGCCTCCATTTGCCTGGCTGCCGCCCGGCCTTGCCGCCGCACTTTCTGTAGCGCGAAGGAAGTGTAAGGAAAAATATTTCTCATCTGTCCACCTCGCTTTGTAGAACCGGGGCGCTTGTATCCAGTGCTCTCCCCTCGCCGTGCACTTTACACCTGCATACAGCGGTGGAGAAAGGCATCAGACCGAGTGCTCTGCAAAGAGTCAGTACTTATGAGTCATTTTAACAGAAGCAAAGGTTATTAGAATTGCAGATTGCAGCTTTMGTATTTCTGGTATGAAGGATGCTACCAGACCTAGCCCCTACAAGAACTTCCCTGCCCCACTGCTCATAGCAACAACAGCCAGTATGGTATGGTTACCCTCTGCACCTGGAACACATTTGAAAGCCTGTTTCTAACARGCTTATAGCAGGAAATTTTGCAGTTGGCCTGCAAAAACCTACACTTACCTAGGAAAAACTAAGAACATCCTCTTGCTATATATCRGTATAGTTTAGGTAGTAAAAGCACACGAGAGTGGATGCAGTTACAGCAGCACAATTGGCATACAGCAGTATAAATTATTTTTGTACAGAAAGTAGTATAAGCACGTACAGCATATCTACCTATAATAGTTACATTTACAGAAAAAAATTTTCAACTCTTCTTTGTGTAATATAGTTGCTTGGAGAGAAAGTGAAAGTGTGTGCCTTGACAGAAAAGTTTCAAAAGATTAGGTCCCCTCATATTTCATAGTTTCAACATTCAATTCTTTTACCCTAACCATAACTTTTCATTTTACTTAAATCTCGGTACCACAAAACAGGTCAGGAAAGCAGATGATAGTGCTGTGACTCAGCATGGCTAAAAAAACTGCTCTAGCACAGCAATAAATGCAAGTAATGTTTTAATCAGGTCCATAAAACACCTGATAGAGCTCCACATATTGAACAGACAGCTGTTTTCCTGCAAGTTATCTTAAGTGATCAAAAAAAAAAAAAAAAAAATTTAGTTCACAGCATGTTAGTTTCCCAGACCAGAAAAAGTACAAACTGGTTAGAAACAACACACTTGCACATACCCCGTGGCCCAAGTTTCAGCCTCAGCTGACATTCCTAAATTGTGATTTCTGGCTTATTCAGGGTAAGTCATTCTGTCAAGTGCTACATCCCACCTGATAACCCAGGTGGAATGAATTACTGGAAAGAGTAGAGGATGAATGTTAACAGATCACACTGAATTCTGGTTCTACCCACTTCACACTGAGAACTACCTTTCACTTGCTTAATCCAGTACAGCTGTTTGCTACCCAAAATTGGAGGTATTACATCAAAATATACCTTTCAAAGTAAAAGTTTATATTATAACATTTTGCCAAACATCAGCATGAAAGGGCTAGCAAAAGGGGGRAAAAAAAATCCCAGAACCAAATAAAGCTTGTGCAATCTATGAGAATGAGCCACTTATTCCCCAGACCATCCAAAAATGCTTAAAGCTATTCAACAGCAGGACAATTAGAAACCTGATAGAGTGATAAAGAAAGAATAAATGCATTTATATCTCTGCACTCATTCAGGAGTAAAGGGGCCTTAGGGCTTGGGAAAATTAGGACACATTACACTGCGATGTGAATTTACMTTTCACTAGCTCCCTGCACCGATACTACTGTATGCCATAAGTAAAAAGCCATTTGCCTTTATTTCCAAGGACTTTCAGACTGGCACATGTAAAACAAGACACATCTGTACACACTCCAGAGGACCTGGTATTTCAAGTCCACATGATCCTCTGCTGTTCATTAATTTCAGACATGTGGGTAAGCTCTGTGTTTTGCTTCCAATATAGCAAACTAAGGCTAACAGAAAACCTCAACTATTTTGTCTTCTGGTAAGAATAAACCACAGTTTAAAGAATTTTAACACTTATTTATGTTGATGTCTCATTATTTTCACTTTAATTTTCCTGAGCATTCAAGTGTAGATGCTGCTTAAGATCTGAATTTGCTCTGGATACATTTCTTTGATTTCTCTGAAGGCTCTTAATTGCTGGATTACTTTGTTGGAATTCCCTTTTAAATTTATAATGATTTGAAAGCAATTTGGGAGTATCATTTGCCCTATCTTTTAATGAAGTTATTTTCTTCAAGAGATTTTTAATACATTCATTGTTATTTTTAATGCCTTATCATTGATTATAACTAAAAGCAGGATGCAATACTGAAATTTCTTCCTCAACTACAGTAACAAAAGTTTTGCAGTAGCCATGTTTATATTTAAACACAACAATATACTAATTCTTAATTTAACACAAAAGTGATAATTTCCTGAAGACAGCCAGAAGGGCACTATCTATCAGACCTTATTATTAGCCTGTTAAAAAACATCAAAACTCAGGAGACAGCATGCTAATGATCCCACTTGTGTGGTAATTGTCTCATTACTGTCAGTCTGGTATAGGCTCCCAACCAGTTCAGAAAGCAACTTCATGCTTTACAGTAACAGCTACACTAGTGGTTTGAAGTTTGTATTTATTGTATACCACTTTCAACTTTAATGAGTTTCACGCATCTATCTCCCCAATCATATTATTTGAAATCCATTAAGTAAATGGCATTTTCAAGAGTGATAGAAACGGGAAACCAATTTATAAAAAGTAAATTCATAGTTGTAATTAGTCTTGCTTACCAATTAACATAGATAATAAGGAAACTGTTAAGAAGTGCCCTACAGGGTTTAGATATTGAAAATCTGCCTAAGGGCCCTGCTACTGTCACTTGTACATAGCATGTGTCAGAAATTTGCATACTTTACATGATTTAATTATGTTAAGTAGCTCTTCGTAGAGCTTTAAGGACCTAAAAAGCACTAGGGATCTGAGTTGAACCACATAGCATACATCTTAAAGATGTAGTGGAAATTGGTCAAAAAACATGCATCACTGCTAAGTAAAATACGGATGTTTTTATATAGCAATACACACACACAAAACCTTCATAATGGCTCTTAAAAAACAAGAGGTATTCTTCTTTATTATTCTAATACTTAGCAAGTAATTCTAAGCCATTCAGAAGTTGGGTCCTTGTAATGCCAGKAGTAGTTATTTCTACTTGTGTCCACCCTGCTCATCTTTTAGAGGGAATTCAGTATCAAGACATCAACAGCTGGGATGAATTCAAATCAAGCATACCATTATTTCTTGAGAAATATCTTTAAAAATTTTTTTTTAATCTATCTACACTTTGACCTGTTTTGAAAATATCTTGGAACACACTACAACTTACTTTATCTCAGATTACCAGGTACCACATTATAAGATCACATCTAATTGTTACACAAGTAATTAAATTAGCTTTATAGGCACAAATACCTAACCAAAAAGTTTGTATCATTGGCAAAACTGAAGAGCAACATACTCCCACAAGCAACCTTTTAGGCACAGAACATTCAATTTCAAATGCAGAAGCTGATATTCCAGCAAAACGAAAACTAAGATGGCGTTTCCACACACAAGACATTCAAACTTCCTTAAATTTATATTCCAAAAAGTTGTCCTGAGCAGGGAGAGAAAGGAGGGCAAGACAGCTAATAAAGTCTACTTTATCCATTTACAACGTATGACTGTGATCAGAATTTTACAGAAAATATCCYGCTTTCTTAACAACTTTATTATTTGCAGTTCAGAAGAAAAATATCCTGCTTTATCTAGTGTTCTTTAGCTCAAATGTGTTGAAGACAACAGGTAATGTGCGCAAGTGCTCACCAATAAAAGAAAGGATTGCAGTGTTAGGCCTGTAGTCTGTATAACTGTTAAGGTGGAATATCTCTGCTGTTACTTTGCTTCCTAGCAACTCAATAACAGTTTTTAAAATAGGACACCTGTCTCTGATAGACCAGTAGCTAAGCAATGAATCTCCACTAAAAATCTTTTTCCCTCTACTTTTATTCTGTTTTTTTTTTTTATAAAACATTTTTTCCCAAGTCAATACTTTAAAGGGCACTTCCAGTCCCATCTTTTGCTTTCTTTCCTTTTTTTTTTTTTTTAATAGAAGTCAGTGGGTCATTGAGAGTTCACAAAGCATTCTGATTCTTTGTACAGAAACCATATTATGAATAAAAACATAAAGAATACCATGAAGATCAGTAGGTTTTGGCTCAAAATCKGACCAAATCCTAATTTTGTGCGCGAAACACTATATAAGTGCACATTTATAAATGCCTTTTAAAACAATACATTAAAATCGACAGCAGCTACCTAGCATTCAAGAACCCCAATAATAAACCAATGCCTTCTCTCAAGGGCAACACGAAGGTGACAGTCACATCTCCACTCACAGGCTGCAGAATGCTGCCCCTTGTTGGCAGGACAGCTGTGCACAGAGGGAAGATTCTCTTACTTGGCTATTCAARGACTTAAGTTGTACATGAATTCCTGAACTTTTCAGCTGCTTTCTGCACCACCTTGTAGCTATGTATTAGTCTGATTCCCTAATCAAACAGCAGAGGTGAAGGAGGAAGAATAAAGTAACTGTTTTTTTCTGTTTTCTCATGTTCTTATGCAAAAGATAATCACAGCTTATTTGGCTTTTACAAAAACACTGTCCTTTAACAGTATCACTGAAATGTATACAAAAGCACAGGATTTACTTTCACATATAAGCCAAAGGGTTTTTAAACAGGAAATCTTTTCAGGTAAAGATGAAAGAAGCCTCAATTTCCATGCTTTAATCTGAAAATAGTCTGGGTCGCTTCTTCAGAAATATCTACCTTTGAATTACTTCCTCCATATGATTGGCTGCCCTGATAGATGTCCTGGAGTGCTAAAAATATCAACTGAAATTAAGATAATTACCCTACATTTTATGACTCCTTGAAAGTTGAAATTGGGTATGTGTCTCAGATCTGAAAAACAAGTTGCCCTGTGGTTTTACAGGAGGCAAGCTAAAACTCAGATCTTTCATCCAAGACAAGATATCTTTCCCAGAAGACCATCACCAACCTGGCAGAAAACGCAAYCGCTCGGGGCAGGGGAGGGGAAGCGGGGAAATCATATTTTCTGTTCAAATATGCTGTTGTAAAAATTGAATTTCTACCAGGGTTGGCAAAAGTACTTCTATTGGAGAGACTGGTCTAAGAAAGAGAAAAATAGTATTTTCAATATCATACAGAAAGTTTTGGGCAGACTTTTCTATTTTGGTGCATTAAAGCATTTTGCTTTCCATCTGTACAACTTTAAATTGTGCAACACTTRTGTATATACACAAGTGGCTGTAATAACCAGATTCCTTACAATTCCAAGTTACCAAGAGTAGAAAATGCTGTATTAATGCAGAATTAGCTATTTCCTACTGTTTTTTCTAAAATGATTGGCATTTACAGAGCYGGAGTTTACTAGAGTATTTTTAATACGCTATATAGCTAAAAGTCCCAAATAAGACTTAACATGACCACTGTTAATAGTGCACTATATCAACATTTCAGTAAAACGTGCATCATCTTAATAAGGAGAACATCTGGATTTTAGTGGCTTAGCTGAAGAATCATCATTTCCAGTACATTTTAGCCTCCTTTATTGAAAGAAAAATGAAAGCTAGACTTCTGATTTAATAGAAGACAAAATCTTTTAGTTTGCTAAGAACATAATGTCTCAAACATTAGAGGAATTATCTCATTTTGACTCAAGAAATAAAACTTCTAAGAAAGTMATTTCTCTGATTTACAGGTGAATGATCTGAAGTGTTTAAAGAGAAAAATCAATAGTCCATCTAAAGTATTTTGATGAGATTGTGGATTTTCTGGTATAGGACATGAAGTCAGAAATGAATCTGCCTGAAGGGATCTACCCATTTTTCTCATTTTGCACGTTATTGAAATGATAAAAGGACACTATAACAGATTTACAATCTGCATCAAGTAATTGTCTCAACTCTCTTAAAATATTATGAAAAACTTCAAGTCTTTTCTTCATAGATTTTTCCTCTTACRCAAAGTTTTTGTTGATGAAGTGCCAGTTCTATTGGTTCCATCAATAGATGTTTAATGGAACCAGGCGAAAAATAAAGCAATCATTCTGCTACTTAATTTCCTAATCAACCAATAAGCACGGTTTACTAACTTGAATAAAAGATACACTCTCTTATTAAATAGGATAGTTACACTTTGTACAATATAGTTTATGAAAACTAGACTATCTTTCTTTCTGTCATCTGTAGATGAGTAAAGTTTTAAATACAGGGCAAAAGGATCTTTCTTGGAGAACCACAAATTTGTGTTTGATGGCTGAGACATTCCAATTTTACTCAGAGGTATGGGGCAAATATAGATAGCTTTAGGACCAGCTGACCTCCTCGTACCAATTTAGTTAGAACGCTGTCTAGACGTACACAACTTTTTCTAGTTTAAATACATGAATTAAACAGAAAACTGCTCAGCATAAACTGTTCTTTCCAGCCTACATACTCAGGCTAGCTGAAATTAAGGATTGTTAAAATAACTTTTGTTCTTAAATGAAAGGATAATTCGTATCAGATATTTATTTCAAATGAAGTTGCTAATAAGATTTAATAAATCAGTCTGTGACATGATATTACCTTTAAAAATTATTATTTGTTAGTGAGCTTCTTGAATTTTACTGCACTTAATCATAATTTCACTTCTATAATTTTAGTTAACTGTAGCTGATTTCCAAGAAAAAAAATAGAAGATTTAACTTTCAGTGATRGTCAGCATTTGCAGCTGCCACTGAAACTGAGTGCAAATGGCCAGTTTAAAGCTCCTCTGAGAAAGCCTCAGACCTAATTATTAGAGATAGCAACTTAATGGAAAAATCTACATTTAAAGAGGAAAGGAGCTCTTATGTAAGTGTACCTAAACACTGATATCCAATACTGAAGGCAAGGTTAAATATGCTATAAAAGATAAAAATGAGAGGCAAGGTAGAAAACTAAAAGCGTAATTTCCCTAGCTTRCTGGTAATTAATGGCTGGAGAATCTTATTCATGCAATTATAATATGCTATAGATAAACCCATTATCCAGCTGTTCTTGTAAGCAACTTCAGGATGTAGAAMGTTATTTCCTAGATGCTGTACTTACTGACCATATGCATCCTGTGAGTAAAATAAACCAGTTTTAAGAATCAGAAAAAAAATATAACAAAGTAACTTTACATCCACTTGCACAGTATTTAAAGTTCTCCCTCTATTCTCACTTCTCTCAGTAAATAAGTTAGTAAAAATAAAAATCCATTCTACTCCAAAGCAACAAATAGAAGAGATTCAACAAGCAAGACAGAAGCAGGAGGCAATTCTTTAAGTCCGCTGAACAGCACACCTCAATATTCAGGTAGGCCTGACACAAACCAGTCTAAACTATGTCTAGAGCTGTATGAGCTATGAGAGCAGTAACAACCACAACATAGGGAATCTGCAYTTCTTCATACTTACATGCTGCTCCAACAACATTAGGGAGCAAGGAAACCCAGCTAAGCTATGCACTCTAGTATTTGCAGCCATGAAAACAAGGATTCAGATTTCTTCACCCCGATTCTTTTTCAAGGTGAAGACGACACTAGTATGTTCCTGTTTACGTGCAGAGTGCCGTTTCTGCTCTGAACATTCTTAGACCACATGGTTAAGTTTGACAAAGCTTTCAGTAACTAAAGACAGCAGGTGCTTTCAAACCCTAATAAATAAGTTAGATAACACCAGCCCCAGCAGTAAATAGAACTTTGATATGTTTAACACAGTAATACCTCAAAACATAAAGGAACACCTGACCATGATTAATTTCAGAACCATAACTGATGCAGATTAGTGTAATGTATGTGTGGTTCAACAAGCATACACCTAACCAGAATAGCTGCAGATAAATAATTATGTTAAAGGAAGTTTACAGTTTACAACTAATAAGCATCACAGAGCTGGGAGTACTTTTGGTGCCATAGAGACTAAACAGTAAATATTACACTTACTAATATGTAGCAATTTCCACAATAACTAAGTGCAAAAAAAAATAACAGAGGAATATAGTAGTAGTTAGCTAGCAGAATGTAAAATAATGTCAGTCATACCACAGTACCCATAACTATGCTACCAAGCATGCTTTTTGACAAACAGCTTGATAATGCTGAAGTCATAGATACATGCTTTGTCAATGGAAGAAAAAGGGTACAGAGGATAAGAAACAAGAAGTATCAATTTCCTGATTTTAAAGCACTAAGGAAACAGTTTATGAATATACATACCTGATTATTCAAACCTACTCTGCAGTAACCCTGATCATACTTCTATGTTTGAAATAAGATCATTTTCCAAAAAGTGAATCTTACTTTGCTTATAAAAATTCCAAAATGCTTGTACACACCTTTCCTTGCAATTAAACATGTTGTGTTTTCAAGAGCAGATCCTCAGCTGGTTTAAATCATTAAGCCTTTTAAAAGCAGCTGAGAATCTGGCATTACACATTTTCTGTAATTGGAAACACTTGTGGAGAAAAAAGGTACAAGTATTTCTGCTCACATCTTAGGCCTTCTTATCTGCTTCTGTATGCTCCCAGCCTGCAAAAGAAAACTTTTACATATACACAACTGCCATGATATATCCCTGAAATCTGTAAAAATACATCTATTTGTTTTACTAACAAAAACTTTACAGTTTCTGAACTGTAAATGCAGATAAAGGCTTAATACAGTTAACTCACTTAACTCAGATCACTAATAAGAACAGGTTTTGTTGTAAAAAAAAGTATCAAATTTCTAGGTACAAAGAGAATTGGCATTTAAATAATTTAGAGAGAGTTCTGCTTTTTTAAAAAATCGGTGTTCATATACACACACATTTACATTTAGGTGTCTAGGTGTCTCCAAAGTAGAGTTTTCTTCACTCCTCTTCTACAATTTGTTCCTAAAAAAGGCTCTTTATTGATACTGTAAGAGGTAGGGGCTTTAGGACCACTTTAGTTCATTTAAGTCTTGGCACTTGAAGTGCTGTTATGTTCTTTCCATCAAATACATGAAGCTATATCATAAAATCTAAACTTAGTATATATAGCTTTGGATCATTTTCTCAGGATTCTTATTTACAAAATGCATCTGAAAATCAGAAGGCAAAATTATAAGACTCTATGCATCTGTAACGCCTTCAAATGAATTGGAAGCTATAGGTTACTATTTTATATAGTGACTGACAATAAAGGATCACAGAAATGCACTATAGCTCTTTTGCCAAATGTGGAAGGGTTAAAATGTATACTAACATACAAAAACAATGTACTAAGAAGAAACAGTTCAGAGATGAAGTTGCATAGCTTTGTCACGTTTGTAGAGAACTTGCATGTGTACCTCAGAACAGCCCTCAGGCTGGCAATTACACAGCAAATCACTCACTAACCTTAGCAATAGTTTAAGAGTCAGACTATAATACATAGACTTCCTTAAATAATATCTCAGACATATTTAGCACAAAAATTCTTCTTTCACAACACAGAGATTCACCTTAYGTTTCTGAAGGGGCAAAGTCGCTTTACAGTATTATCCACCTACACACATGTAGTGCAGCTAACCTAGCGACGGGTGTGGAGTGGATCTGTTTCACATTCATCCCTCTCCTTTGGGAACCAAACTACCTAGAGCAGAAGCTACCTTCTCATGATGCTCAGAAGTCCCTGCCACTTTGCCCCACGCCCCAAACATAGAAACAGCAGGAGTAGTCTACAAGCACAAACCTCCAGATACTGATACCACATTTTTTTCTTGCTATTCTAATTTGTACCCTCTCTTGTCCAGTGTAGCATTTCCTACCAGCACAGATCCATTAGGTATTTTTCCGCCTTTCCCTTCTAACTTACCTATAGTCCCCATGATCCTCCATATTTCTCTAGTATTCCTGAATAACTCTAGCTTTCCCTAAATAATGCTAAATAAGTGTTCTATATCAGAATTTCAGAGACACAACATGCAGAATAAAAGTGAGGAAAATTACATCATTGTCTATAAATCTGTATTTGCAGAGCATATTGAAAGCTATTATAAAACTTTTTATTACTATTATTATTTGTCATGTCTGTTCTGAAGCAAAGACTTCTGCTGCCATTTGTTTATGCTGTAGCAAGCGTAACAGGGCTCAACCTCCATTTGATCATCATGCGCTATTATAACATGAATTTGTTTAAGCACTGATGGAATACAGCATGTTTTTAGAGCCAAACACAGGAAAGTCTCACTTGTAAAACAATATTTATTCTCCTAAGCTAATAAGTCTTTACAAGCCATG
The DNA here is from genome assembly GCF_003343005.1 of Rhea americana. Classification (NCBI taxonomy): domain Eukaryota; kingdom Metazoa; phylum Chordata; class Aves; order Rheiformes; family Rheidae; genus Rhea; species Rhea americana. Next base: position 3,277,059 of record NW_028186149.1, read on the forward strand.
TAAATAATGCCAGGAGCTCTCTTGCTACAAGTTACATGCTAAAGTTAGTGGTCTAGAAACAGTACAACTCTAGYATAAATAGTATATGCTTTCCATTTACACTTTTTATGAATTCATATTTGCTCCTATCTACTGTATTCCAATGCTATTTCATATTTCTAGTTTTGATCTCCTACTACATCAACGGCTCTACTATAGCAGTAAACACAGTTTAATATTCATTAAAGTCAGCCCCTTTAAATCTTGATGCAATTGAAGCATAATTACATAAATTGGAAATCCTTAGCCTATATTTTCAAAATAAGTATGTTCTGCTCAGAAGTCTGCACTAACACAAAATAATCATCTTATTCCAATTTGATTTAACCAAATGCAACTCTCACTTAAAAACTAGGTGAAATTGTTAACCTTAACCTACAAATAAGGAAAAAGTTGAAAAACATTATCTTATCAAGCTTTTATGGGTTCAAATTTTGGCTTCAAGCTTTATACATCTCACAGTTGAATAAAAAAAAAAAAAAAAGAGCAGCAATCATTAGTTTAAGTCCTGTCATTGTCAGAGAAGGGAGGACTATAACTACCCAGGACATTTCTGGGTCCTTTGGGCATTAAGATGCAAAGAGGTATCGTACTGCAGAGCAAGTGATGCTTTATACAGACACCTCATCTGTCAGGTACACTGCGCAACTTTCTCCATTTGGATGCATCTGAGTTTTTGTTACATGTAATCTATGCTAGTAGTAAGACTGTCAGATATTTCAATAAAATTAGAACAATTAAAAATTAGCTTTAGCATATTTTTAAATTGTGTCTTGTGACCCCCCCTAGGGAGAAGGAAGGCGATATCTAACAAGAAGTTTAAAGGATGGTGGAAAATATTTCTTATGGGGAGACTGAGGTTTCTGGTTCTAAGTGCTTTTTAGCCCAGACTCATGTAACTACCTTTAGTAAGTTTTTACACTACTCAGAAAATTGCTAAATACATTTAATTTGATGTATCATTTCATTTCTTKAATAACTTTTACCATGAAAAACTYTACTGCACATTCAGGAGATTACAAAGATAGATGGGCCAAAAGGGGATCACGCTTACAAGAACTTTGAGAAAGCCTCATCTGCAGTATAATACTGCTTATATAATGAACATGCATGATGCAGAAATACTTAGAGGTTAAAATAAATGCCACATAAAAGCACTTGTGAAAGGTCAAATACAGAACAATGTTGAACATTAGTGGTGTGAAAGCATAGTGCCTCATTTACTACTAAAATCTGAAATAAAGCCTTTCTCATTTTAGATAGCATGAATTTATGATTAGTCTCAAGCTCTACACCTTTAGGAGGAATAATGTGGAAAAAATACTGAGTTTTTTTTTTTTTTAAGAATGCTCAAGAGAGATTTTCTCCTTGGAAATAAGAAAACACTTTTTTTTTTTTTTTTTTTAAGAATGCTCAAGAGAGATTTTCTCCTTGGAAATAAGAAAACACTTTTCTTTAGCTTTCTTTATAGTATTATCTACTCTTCACCTAAGGAGGATGTTTTATAAAACTTCCCTGTCTGATGGGACTCTGAACCAATACTTCCTCTACTTTCAGTCACATCATTCCCGTGGGAGGTTAGAAGAAAAGTGTTCATAAAAGGAGAGCTTTAGTAATCTTTCAGGGGAATTTAACCCCTGGACACAAGGGACAAAGTCCTTCAGCCATTCTCTGTAGAACCCTGGGGTTACAAAGGTTGCAGTTTGAGAATTAAAGACTTCTAGTTTGTCACATTACAGATAAAATTTTTATATCCCATTCATTTCTGCCTCTGTTCAGAATATTGCATTGCTCTGAARCACATCTGCAAAGGTAACAGTTGCTTTGGCATAACCACATCGTCCTCTTGAGGCTTTAGTGAATGCAGACTCATCCTGGTTTTTCTTTTAAGAGTGAAGCAACTTGCCATCCTATAGCATTACAGCACCAGTAGAGGTAATCCTGGTAAACATTAGATATGTTAGCAGAGATCCACTGAACAGTGCCATGCCTTTTTTAATGGTCGCTCCCTAGCTTAAAACACTTTGTTTTTGTCAAGAGAAGACATCTAGTTGATGTATGTGCTGATAAGGTTTATAAGCATACTGAGGCAAAGCCTAGCAGTTTTTTTCTGAACTATTTACAGAGGTGAGATTCAYGAATTTGTTAGAAGTAGTAGACCGTTATATGAAAGACTTTGTTCAGTGTTCAGGAGGTACTGCCCCTACTTCCTTCTATCTACCTAGCTCTGACACAAACACATTTACAGCTCAGAGTCAATGGGTCCATATTKCAATCAAATAGCCCTTAATTATTCTTTAGTTGCAAAAATACATACATCTTTCCTAGTGTTCTAATTGTTTTCTCTACTTGCARGAAACTAGAATACTTGACTCTAACATGACAAAAGAACCATATAAGAACTACTCAGAATTTATGTTCTGTTGCTACTTCTGGGTTTGATCTACTGCACTTCACTTTCACCACCGAATTACATTATGACAGATCCAGATTAGATTATTGGTAGAGAACACACTAACCTCGAAAGACTTGATGCGTTTTAACTGTGATTGTACTACAGGATGCAGTCTGGCTTTTTAAATTTATTTTATGATTCTTGCATTATTGAAGAGATTATATTGTATTCCTGACATAGAACTGTATTACTGCTATTTTATGATAGCTACTCTTCAGTTACATAACACTGTTAGAAAACTCTTAGGAGCCATCACTAGATTAACTTCACTGAGAAGAAAGTAGGCTGGATGACAAACCATCACCTCATACCTCTGCTGGCACAGCAGACGACTCCAACACATCACTGCTGCAAGCAGAGCRGCAGCCTCTGCTGCCTCTCGCGTCTGTTGTTCTGAACTCCAGGCACTGCCTTGGGGGAGAAGAAGGGTTACATCAAATACAAAAAATGTCTAAGAGCCATACCTCAKGGGAAGTTTTTAGTGCCTTAAATTGAAAGAGGTCAAAACCCGTGGCTCTGAAGGACATCAGCCAGAAAGCTAAGGTCTCCCTTTGCAGGGAGGTATAGCTGAGCCACCTGACATGGATGACAAGTGGCCAAATGAGCACAAAGCTATGTAAGAATTGAAAGAAATTCGAAGAACCCAGTTCCACAATGATCAGTCAGCTCCACTCAATCCCCTTCAGACTTTGTCAGATTTCTTTTTTTTTATTATTCTTTTGCTACTACAATTTGCTATTTCTTCTTTCTCTTTTTTAAAAAAAACTTGTGATGATTTTTTGCATTTTTTTTCAATCAAAATTTCATTACTATTTATCTCCATCCATGCATTGCAGGGAAACTGACTTCAACATACTGGCTGGAAAGAAAAGTGTTTTCTCCAAAGTACAWCAGAATCTTGCTTAAAACAAACATGTCTGAACACAGTTATTTCTTCTGAAATGCATCACCCATAGAAAACCATCCTATCTGAATAAATTTTAGGATAGAGATGTAGGGTTCTTATACCTTATTATATGGACATTAAAAAAAGAATCTGGCAGAAAAACATAATATTTGTTTACCAAAGGAGCCACTGAATGTCATTAAACAAAAATAAAGAATTATTATTCTACTGACTATTCTAGAATTGGAATAAGAGATAACATTTGACACCAAGCTTGTTTTAACATTTGAAAATGCTGCTATCAACTATCAGTTGCATATCCCCTATAACAACTAACAGACAGGACAGTAGTATAGAATGATTTTCAGGGAGAAATCAAAACTTCTGCAAAAACGGTTTATGTATATAAAATACACATTGGTAATTTATGGACAACCAATATTTAAAAGAACCTTTATAAAATTATTAGCCATATATGCTAAGCATATTTACTTGTACTGTCATAAATCTTATTGATTTCTTTATGCACAAAACTATATGGTCTCCCATTCAGCACAAAAGGTTGTTAACTAAGGAATAAGTCAAGAAATGACATTTGTATTTGTTCCGTGCACAGACCTTAGCTGTCTACTTTAAAAGTGGTATAAAAATCCCATATTTCATTTTCCAACAATGGTTTTGATTTTTTTTTTYAGCATACAAATTTTCTTTCTCCTGAACACTTTCAAAGTGTTTCTAAAACAATACAAAAACCATAGGTTGTTCATTTAATACACCTGTTTGGCRCTTCTTAAAATAGGCTTTGTATGCTGAGAAAGTAATTGTCCAAATTTTACTAGAATTAATACTCAGTGTTGGGAAGCACACGAAAAACAGACAGACCTATGATTCAGCAGATCTAGATTTTGGAAGAAAATGATTACTACCAGTGAATATCAATATTCTTCATTGTGGCAAAGTCAACATGACATGGATGTGTCCATTCAAGGTGGGAACTGTTATCTATGCATTTAGAAGTTTCTCCTCCTGTTCTAAGAAGCAATAAAACTTATCAAGTCAAATGATTGCCCTTAACATTTCTAGAGGATAGTTTCCTCAGAAAGCAAATATTGTATGTAACACAGCTTTTCTTTCAGATAAAAGGCTAGGATCTTCCTAAACAGTTGCCTGTTCAGGCATGGTATCATGACAAGTGGGAAGTATTAGCTCTTTCTAATAGAAAACTGAATGTATCTTTCGAAAAGCAGCTCACTGTTGACCTGGAAAAAATTGATGGGGAATATCAGTGCACAATCTGCAGTATACTTTGCCATCACTGCTTGGGGAACAGTGCTGACAGCATCCCTGGCCAGTGGTCTGCAGTATGTAAAAATGGCAGGCGGAACATTTTTTTTTTTAAAAA
>NW_028186149.1:3281945-3375288 GCF_003343005.1 Rhea americana
AAAAAAAAAAACAGAAAAACAACTTGCATATCTTCCTTAAATTGTGGTGGTTGTCAGAGAATAGTACAAGAAAATCTGGCAAGACCGATATAGACAGAACATAAGCCAAAGATAAAAAGTGGTTTGGCAAGGAGAAAGATTCCCTGCAGGGTTTATAATAAAAACAATAATAAAATATGAAAGCGAGGTGTGTGAACGAAACAATTACTCTAACAAAGTATTAGTTACTATGACAAGCTTTTGAAAAAGCATGATTATCCTAAATGCCCCAAAAGATTAAGCAGATTGTCTTCCTGCCCTCCATACACAGAAGTCTGTGAGAAATTCCATTGAGGCATTGCACTTCTTTCCCCAAGAACTGGCAAAATTAACAAGGTCAGCTTGCATAGAGCTCAGATTACTCTTCATACAGCATTTTAGTGCAATTCTTAATACTTTTTTTCATCTTCCTATTTTTAAAGCATTTCTTTCCAAAGGGCCTTTTACAGTTTGCCAGATTGTTCAGTGCCCTCTGTTTCACCCTGCAGCAATAAGCATTTCTCCTGTTGGCACCAATAGAGATATAAAGAGCCAGATATACCTCTCACTGAAGCTGGTACAATGTCACACACATCTTTATAGTTACACAGATTTAACTGAAAGGAAACCATGGCCTGAGATACGAAGAACAATTTGGAGACAGATGTTCTACTACAGAAAAGAGGAGGTTTAGTTGGATTCTTTCCTTAAAACTTTTTCTGAATGTTCTGATTCCCAGGGTAGGAGTAAGTGTTGTGCTGTGGGACTGAATAATTCAGAAGGGAGTCCCTTATGGAAACAGCTGTGCAGATCAGCACCTGAGGAGAAACCAACTTTAGRAAATGACTTAAGATTTTTGTTCACCAGAAGTCAATTTATCATGTTTGGAAGATCTTAAGATCTTAAATTAGACTTTCAAGATCATGGATCAGACTACTGACCAAACAGTTTCTGGTACAGTAACTGCTTCTGAGCAGGTCTTGTYAGAGCACCAGGATCCATCCCTGCACACCAGCAGAGACTCCTCATGAGGTCGCTTTGCTGCAGGGATGCATGTTAGTGCCTATCAATGCTGCTGCAAAGCAGAGAAAAATGACAGGAACTGCAAGTCCTCCTAAAGACCAAGACTGAGGCAAGAGAAAGCCAGAAGCAGATGGGTGATAGACACCACAGGACACAAAAAAAGGTGAGCACAGAACGGAAAACATGCAGATCATCTAAGAGCACACTACGATGGGTCCAATGTAGAGAAGTACAGTAGCACAGTAAGGGTAGGTCAGGGTAGTCCCCAGTTGGGGGTGAGATCATGTGATAGGAAGCAGATAMAGATGAAGGTAGCTTCCTCCTCCTATGGCCATAGGTAGCAAGTTCTACATCCTTATTAGCAGAAGTTTGTTTTCACTTTAGCTGCCCTCMGGGACTCCAATGAAAACATCATCTTTCATTTTCCTGGAGAAATGTTGCACCCTATGGCTTCCAGTAAATTTAGTGTGCTGAAGAAAGTATGTCCTGTTTCTCATGGCTGCTATTCAGACATGATCTTTAAAGTTTCCTAAAGGATACAGAAAATAATGGTTAAAGAGGTGATGAAAAAATCAAGGAGTTGCGTTCTGTACCCCATTACTAGTTCACAGGTACAGATATATTTAATTATTCTGAATCAAAGAATAAATACGAAATGTTGGGGAGTCACTTTGTCTTTCAGTTTCTTACGTAAAGGAGAAATAAGTGTAGTAGCCCATCATAAAGCATGCTGCTGTTCCTCACAAATAGCAGCGCAGTGACATTAGCAAGTACAACATATGTATGATTTCAACGAAGATGATGATCTTATGGGAATGAAACACAACCAGAAGTATTTTCTTCATATATAATATGATAATCCTAAATTGATGAAGAAAAGTATTTTGGGGGTTTACTTGTTTTAAAAACACTATTATGCTCCTTTCCTGCACATTTCACAGCACCATTTCTCTCATTCCACATATAAATGAGCTAATCAGCATCAATTTGTCTAAAAGCTGAATAATTCTGTGAATTCATTGAACGTAGTAGTTTTATAGTTGCATATTATGCAAATAGAATTTTCTAGCAAACACATCAATGTAAACCCAAAGTAAAACTAAGTATGCTCGTCTCTTTCTCAGAAAGATGTTCTGCTTCCTTGCTATTTAACTTCTTAATCAAAAATCATCATAACTATCAAGCCAATGTGTATTTAAGATTCCAAATAAAATATACAAGAGGGACTGCTGGACAGTATAGTGTTTTAATTTGAGTATCAGAATTAGAAAGGATGGATGTGGCTAAGTGAACTATTCCATTTACCTAAATTATCCCTGCTAACCTCTCATAATTAACTGCATGYTGTCCTGCTTAAGCAGACCAAGGTAAATTGCAAGTCATAGAAATGGAGTTCTGATTTTTGTATGTTATGAGGTCAGAGAAGGCCTCTGYAGATGAGCATTCTGTTGAAATGAAATAATTTGAGCTGCTACTTGGGTATCTCCACAAGAAGAATCAATAATGTTACGTCATCTCCATGGCAGTCCTTTAGAAAGAGCAAAGTATTGATCATTAGCCATACACAGATGATAATCATCCAAGTATTTGTATTAAATAGCCAGCTGTGAGTCTCTATATGCCACGCTTCAGACAAAAGACTTGAATGAAGTCCTTGACTTGAAAACAGACCTCAGAGAAAGYGTTTCGCAAGACAGCAGGAGAAAAGTCATGAAAGAGCTACACAATACAAAGCTATTTTTCACTGAAACATCAGTATCTTGATAGTGTTTGTTCTTTGAATAAATGCAGAAAATTGTACCATGCTTCAGCCTTTTATGAAGGCCCAGTCCTGCTTAGCAGTTATCCATGCATCTCCGAACACACCATCCAGTCTTTTACAACGTGTCTTCAGTGCCTCTAAGGTCACTGCTTCAGCTTTGACTTCCTTAATATCAGTCTGAACGTTACACCTTTTGACTCTTACATAAACTGCATACATAGTTGATACGTTATTCTTTGACAAGACTGGAGGTGCAAAGTATCCTTCYAAGGTTTTGCACACCGGGGCAAACTTGTTAACATTTTAGGCTGTCTTCTGTTTTTTAYAGGTATATTTCTTGCAATGACAAAACTTCTTTTACATTGAGGAAATACAGCAAAAGCCAGAGAGAAGTCAGCATGCAAATTTCTATTTATTGTGCATATGACAGCAAGTAATACAGTAGCTTATAAATATTCTGAAACAGTGTATTTACTATTTGTGGAAAAGGTATCTTTTAAACAGGTTCTCTTGGATGCTGTAATCTTGCTCAAAGACAGACTATAATCTCAATTTATAGCTACAATAAAAAAGTAGCACAGTACCTTACATTGCTTCTTAAATGATATATAGAACAGACAGAACTATTGCAGTGTAATCCCTGAAGAATCTGGAAAGGAATGATATAGTAAAGAGGAGRCATATTTGGTAATTGTTAAGTAGCATCAGGGATAAACATGTCTCTGATCAAGGACCAAGCTCTGTCTTGTTTTTACAAGATATATTTAATTATTCTGAATCTGTTTTTGGTTTTTTTGGGGGGTTTTTTTGCCCAAAGTACATTTTATCTTGATAAAAAAGTCAAAAAAAATCTTACTGCTCTGCTTTATACATCACTTTATCCTTTTCAGATAGTTATATGCATTCTTAGAAGATGAAATAAAATATGAATATCATTTTCTAGGTGAGAAAAACCAAAAAAGAAAACCTTAAATGCATCATTGTACAACTTACTCACTCAGTACTGTGGGTTTTTTTTTTTTTGTTTGTTTGTTTTGTTTTTTAGCTTTTTATTGGGAACATATTTGAAATATTTGGAAAATTTTCCATCAGTTCTTACACAAATAAAGTATTTAATATAATGAAATCTTAAAAACAAACAAACAGAATCTCAATTTTTCTGAGATGTAGTTGTCATGAAGTCATCATTATTCTAGGAAAGTCACCGCTTAAGTTACTAGGGACCAAAGTATGAACTGTTCACACTGGCAGTGAAACAATTCTCCTAATCCATTTGGCTGCAAACACACATCGTTAATGACATCGTTAGCCWTAACGTGTCACCGTGTTCTTACTATCCAATTCAACTAAATTACTGCCCCAGATAGATTTCTTTAATATGTGATTCATCCTAACAGTCACAGCAACTTTCTCAATTAACATAAGCAGTTCTGGGGTTAATTAAAAATTTCCAGTGAAATAGGAAAGGAGGGTTTTGATAATTTACAGAATTTCAGTCATGTCTATGATCATAGCTTGCTTTCTTCCTCAAAGCTCAAGGGAGTGTAGATATTGGAGGTGAGTCAGCCCCAACTGATTTTTCAAGATCATATTTAAGCAGATAACACAGAGTTTCTTAGCAGCTTAACTATGAGATAAGACTATACATATTAGGTCAAACATTCTGGGAAGTTGTGAGTAACCACCAGCTCAGACACAGTTTAAGATCAAGTGAAATGATACCTTTTGTCACCAGTTGCTTATGTCTCTGAAACCAAATACATTGTGAGTCCTACTGAAAGCAGAGATGTCTAGGAGGCCACTTGCTCCAATTTATAGGATGATGGAAACTGAGCTTCTTAGAGAAGCATCTTTTTTTTTTTTTCCTTTCTTTTCAACTAATGGACAGAGCATTAGCACTTAGAAAAAATGATTGTACAACTGAATGTGTTATTTTAACAATACAAAAGTTTCCTATACTTGGAGCCACTGTTCTTCCTTCTGATTTGTTTTCAGCTACGGTAGCCAAGCCTGCGTCCCAGCAGTAACATCCCAGGTGTGGCGCAGGCGCACTGCTCCACGTGGAGGCACGCTCCACGGCGCAAACGTGCTCTCACACAACGCACAACTGCGCGCCACTCGCACGCTAGGGCCTCCAGCGCGTTCAGCTATGCTCCTTTCCTYACTCTCATGAGAACAAGGCAGAACAGCAGCCACCCAACAGTAGCATTACCAACTGTCTTGAATGCAAGCAACTGCTTATGAGGACACAAAAAGTCGTAATGTAAAGCACAATCCTCAAAGTTCCTCTTACTCTGGCATTCAAATTGCAAACATGCACATTATTTTAATGCCAAAATTTCATGCATAGCTAGTTGATGTTTGGGACCTAGCCAAGATATATGTTCATGTATCTTGTCATATCTCACCCAAATAACCACCACATTCCCCAAAGACAGGAAATGATGTTTATCAGCCTGTTTTAGTGAGACTTTTCTCAAAATCACACAAGGAATTACTTGTATTTCCAGTTGTCTATTTGATCATAGCAACAGACRTCTTCCAGAGTATATTTACAACTTTTCCCTCTTTTGAAGGACAAAAAAATTACATATATATACACACAYATAGTGTGGTGAAGATGTACCCCATTGTCCTCACATAAGATGTGAACCTGGTYTTAGTATTCAGAATAGAGAAATATATGGTTCCCTTATGATACTTACCTAGCTTAAGAGATATTCTAGTATGTAATTTTGCAAGAACATTTCCATTGTACATACAATGCCACAAAATGTTTACACCATGAGAATACATTTTTCATTTTGCTCCATTTTGGAGTTGAGGACATTCAGGAAACTGGGCTTTTTTCTGCATGTACTAACTTCACATAATGCTGGACCAAAGAGCCTTACAGTGAATATACGCTCCAACTTTTAAAGAAAAAAGCCATTCAGTGATAACGACCGATTAGATCTGTGTTGTTAGTGTCACATATCCTCTCATCATTATGAGGGTAAAACATTATTTAAATTGGAAAGCTAATTTTGGAACTAGTTTTGTTTCTCAACAGCCAAAAGAATTTGCTCTTCTGCTTCCATTTATTATCCTAAATGAACTCTTACAGCAGTAACCATTCATATTAACAAGATCATGGTTATAGGTGTGCAAACACTATTTTATATAGGAATTTTCACAAGCATCTAATATTGCAAAAACAGTGACTTTAAACAGAGTTTTGCTGAATGACTTGCTAGAGCTTTGAAGGCTAAAGGTGCTTATCAACCTCTAATTCCCCCCYTCTCCTTTCCTTTACTAGTGTTCTGCAAAAACAGCTAGGGAGGATCATATAGGTTTGTGTGAGTAACTCCTTTGATTTACATGGGATTTGCAAATGCCTCCAACAAACTGGAATATTCTCAGGTGTTTACTCTATCAGATCACTACACTTCATCGCTATGAGAGGAATCAGTCTTGCATGCTCTCTGGGAGCTGAGAGCATGCCTAGGTTTTAGTTTGCTGTTAAAAAAATTATTGTACACGTTTACTGCTACTAAAGGGCCATATTTTCACTTTTGATATAGAGGTAGAAGGTGATAGAACAACATTATTCACATAACACAACTGAAATAAACACACTCTTAAACTCAATTATTAAATAACATATTCTTGACATGATTTATGTAACCAAAGGAGAATTCAAGCCCTCCATTCCCTCTCCCAAGCTATTGGGAGCAATATATCATTTTAAATTAGATTTTATAGCATTCTGTAATTTGTTTGGTTTATCTTCACTATATTACTAGCTGTTCTGTTTTTATAAGTGTGTGTGTGTGTGTGTGTGTGTATATACACACACACACTATATATATATAAAAATATATACACACTGTATATAAAACTTGTATTTATGTATTTTCAGGTGATTGTTGATAGGGTATAGATGTATACACCTGATGATAGATGTATAAAATTAGCATTGGCTAAAAAGTCAAGTCTATTTTATAAAACGTGGTTTAAGTTCTTACCATTTTCCCTCATCRCTCAACCCTCCTTCAAAACTATTTCTTTTCTGAAGACACAAAAGTGTCAGAAAACGCCACTTTCTCAGTAGCAAAGGAGAGTTGAAGTAAATCGTAATTTAAAAGCTTAATTCTGACTTTATCGTTCAGTCATGGATAACTCAGTCTTCCTTTCACCTTCTAAGTATGATGCTTAGCTGGAGAAACTGTTCCCCAAAATACTGAACCAAATCAAATGGGCTTTTGGGAACACAGACAAGGCTCAACTTTCTCATCCCACTTGTACATTCATCAGAGGACAATATTGAGGCTAAGAAATCATATTTTTATTTTAACCTGTTGACCTCATGCAGCTCTGGTACCTTTGGTCACTAGGATTGCCCTTTTTTTTAAAAAAAAACAGCTGTTAGGAAAGGATATAGTAACTTCACACCAAAGTCTCCAAAAGATGCCTCAGTATGTGCAACAGGAGCTCTAAGATAGCAAGCAAGCCATGCCATCGTTCCTGAGTGTCTGAGTTGCCACAAAGACCTTTAAAACACTGGATCAGCAACTTGCATAATTGACCGAAAGCACTCGAGACATGCCCAGGTATCTCAGTTCTCATCTGCCTCTGCCAATCACTTGTTCTGAGGTAGCAGCCCAGTCATTTGCTCTAGGTTTTGCATGCTCTCTACATATAAACATTCATAGGAATAGAAAGAAAATCTCAATGAGGCTAAAGTGAACTCYAGTTCGAAGTGATCTTCAGATAAAAATCCAGACCAAAAAGTTGAAATCCATGAACTCAAATTGTCCTTTTCATCTTTGAATTATGAGTATTTTGAAAAACTATATTTCTAGAATGTAAAATGCCTCTTAATCATTTTTTTCACATTATGAAAAGTAGCAGTGTGGGATAAAGATCTACAGCCTTTCTGTATCTGCAAAAATTCAAATTAAGTAATTGCGTTTCTGGTAGAAGAGTAATTACTACGAGCTTGTGCATTATTAGCTTTGATATARGGGATTTGGTACTGTTTTTTTGTGTGAAAATTATTCTCATTTCATTCTTTCTTTGTTCCTTACCAGCTGAATGATAAATAGGCTTAATAGGCCTTGCAGATTGCAAACAGACAGGTGGTATAATGATGGGCTTTCCATTAGCTGCATTAGCACAATGTGTTTTTGGAATTTCAAGAGGAAGCTACAAGCACATTGAGCTATTAAGGGTTATTTCAATAAATCACATAGCATTTTATTTAATTAAGTCCCTTTTTATAGTAAGACTAGAGATAGGGAAAGTAGTATTGTCAGTATGAAAAGATTTAACACACTATGCCATCTAGGGCTGGGCTTTCTTTTGATTCTATTTTCTTTAAAKAAAAATAGCAATTTGTAATATGACAAGAATAGAACTTGATTCTTTAATTCACAACGTAAAATACTATGGTAGCAAGTATTTTACACACCCAGGCCTGTAACCTGACAGTTTCCATTCCCTCACCTGCTCCAATTCTTTCCAAAGCATTTCAAGTGTTAGGGACTAATACTAATTAGTATAGCTTAGGCAGCACAACACGCATCGGGGAGATTTCTGTGCAAAAGTAAATTCTATAACTGAAAATAACAGTTTTGAAGGAAAGAGGGTTTTGTTTTACCAATAGAGATATAAAAAAGGGCACAGTGAAAAGTCAGAGCACACATTAGTAGTTAACAGACAGTACACACCTGTCCCTCCCCTGCCCTGGTTTKTCTTTTTTTTTTTTTTTTTTGGGATTGTTTTTAGGGTGGTTTTTTTTTTGGGGGGGGGGGGGTTTGAACATGAGGGTAGTCAAATATTGCAACAGGTTGCTTGGGGAAAAAAAAAAGTGGAAAATCCCTTCTTGGAGATACCCTAAGCCAACTGGACAAGACCCTGGGCAACCTGATGAAGAGAATGACCTCTGGAGAGCCTCTCCAAGCAGAGTCATTCTCTGGTTCTACCCTGCAGCTGACCTGAATCCAGGTAGTGACCACTGTGCGTAGCCACAGCTTTGAGAGCTTTAAACTAGTTGACTCAGCTACTAACAGCTCAAGGTCTGACACAGAGGGGCAAGATAATGCTGCAAAACCTGTCTGAAAGGGTGACTTCAGTATAGACCTACCTTTAAGTAACATAGAAATCCAGGAGTAACCAAGTACATCCAACATGGAATATTTCTTACCGCAAGAATGTAGCTGAAATCAGAAGAGGCTGAAAACTGCACTGCAGGGATGAGAAGATGGCAGGTTTGAGATAGGAATTTGCTCTAGCTTCTAAACTACAATGTCCACATGGAGTTCAGGCTTGAGAGAATCCCTGGGGAAATCAAAGGGAGACCTGTAAAAGCCTATTGTTGCTGTTTGCTTTGCTTTGAATATGTAATAAGGGAAGAGCAGATAGACTGATCATTTTCTGATTTATTTAGGGAAAGACTACAAGTGGCCAGGAGGGAAAAGAGAAGAGGAAGCTCAGAGTTGGTGAGAAACAGGAAGAATTACAAAGCTAATAGTGATACAGGGTACATCTGCAATGGTCATCTCTGCATGCAGAGGGGAGGAGGTACAGAGGGAAACCTGCCCCTCTAGAGGGGCCTGAGCCATTCTCTGCTCCCAGTAGGGCTGACATGCAAGCCAGGGTAGGGATGGGAGTCTGAACCTGGAAACAAACTCTGGAAATATAGAAAACAAAACTAAAAACACTGCACTCCTGCAACAGGAAAGGAGCTGAGTATGAAAAGAGGCAGTAGCTGAGCGGGCCAAGGCCACGTATAACCTCCGGATCCACACAGGCATGGGACCCTGCAGAGGGCCCCACTCCTCCCCTCCTCTCTTCCTCATGGCTCCTTGGTACTGCCCCACCGTGGAGTGGGATCGAGTCTGGGGCCCCAGCGAGGAAGGGGGAGATGAGCAAAGACGGGGGCTGCAGTCAGCCTTYGGTACACAGCGCTCAAGTCCCAGCTGTCAACTCGATCCTAGCAGCCAGGGAGCAAGGGCTTCAGGTGGAAGAAGCCACTGCTACCACCCACAGTTCCCTAAAACATAACTGACTCCTCACAGCGAGCACTTTAAAAGATCACAGCACTCTTGGGCACTTTTGGTCCCTTTTGGTATCAGCATTATGAACACTGCTGCCATCATTAGGAGATGAAAAACAAATAAAGCACAGCTGCCACAGATTACAGGTTCTACTGAACAGGTTCTCAGTGATCTGAAAAAACTTTAAAAGCTACTACAGTTTTCAATAAAACAACAGTCTTTCAGGAGATAAACTGCGCTTGCAAGTCTCTCTGCTTTACTAGTGACACTACAAATATGTAAAAGCGCGGACATCTTCCCTGAAAACCCAGGATGGAAGAGGAGGCAGGAGTCTCCCAGCATCCCTAGTTACACTACTATTTTGGTCACAGGGCTACACAACTATTGCTGCCTAAACAAGCACTTAATTTACTGAAACTTAAAAAGAAAAAAAAAAAGAAATTAGTTGACAGTACTTTTCAGCCTTAATTTGACCTGACTGTACTTTGCACACTCCTGAACTTAAGTCTCTAAAAACAACAAACATGTTAATACACATCAGGTCTGTCTGTCCTAAGCCAACACATTAACACCTTTAAAATATGCTGTGCCTTTACAGCTAAAAGGACAAATGCACAGACACAGCTTGGTATGAGTTTGTCTTTGAGAGCGCAAAACTCCCCCCATGTATGCATCTCCCTCTATTCCATACAAGCACCATCTCCACTCCTCTTTTTCCAACGCATCAAATGCTGCTTAACACAAGTTTCACTTGCCCATCGTTAAGCCTATTAGCTGCTGGTATTCTATCTCACTGCCACCACTCCCTGGAGCAAGGCGACTCCTCTGCATTACCACGGCTGTGTCCTCACAGCCGAGGCCAGACACGCCGTTACCAGCACAGCCTTCTCCCATTTGACCACACAAACAAGCAGACAGGGACAGAATAGGAAGGACTGGGGCAGACGATCACAGACTTAAAAGGCACTTTCCTTAAAATCCTCTGTACATGCCAGGCCCTCCTGCCCTGTATAACTACCCTGCAGTCCGGAAGGGAGTTTGGGCTCGTCCCTCCTGGCCACAGCTCTGCTCTGCCAGCTTGTTCCAGCAAAAGTTTCTTCCTCTGACACAGCTGGGTCAACGCAGAACCTCAGATCACTCCTCCTGCTGCAACTGCAAAGAAAGACAGAGCTTGCAAGCACTGGAATGACCTCTAACTCCCCGATTCCTGGGTTTTGGAAAAACCCTGAAATTAGGAGAGGGTGACAGATTTCACTGAGCAAACTCAACCCCAAATCAACGATGCTTTTGGCTGCCCTTAAGCAAAACACACTGCAGAAAGCCATTTTTTCTTTCAGCAACTGATCTTACTACAGCACTTAAGTTATTCCTTTTAAATATGAAACATTAACTATTTCCTCATGAAACACTTTAGGGAGCAGCTTGCAAACAGAAAAATGACACTGGCTGTGGAACATTAAGATTTATACAGAATCCTCTTAGATAGATCAGAGGAAGCTAACTTATTTCAGTACTGCACAGGCATTTTAGTCCTTCTCAAATCAAGCTCAAGATCTCTGATGAACTTTCTCCTTCACAGATGGAAAAGTTCTCAGCAAGGAAATTAGTCTTTGATTTTTTTCTCCAAACGAAAGAGATATTCATTCTAGCAATGACCTTAATCAGATAAACCACTCTGCAGAATCATACTGCAGATTTGCTTGCTTGTCTTTACTGGGGTCTCTTTTCCTTTATGCCCTTCATATACCTGCCATTTTCATGCACTGTGTTTAACAGTGTTAATGGACTCTACAGGGACTACTGGGTATTTAAAGTCTCTTGACAGCAAGTTTAACACATTTTCTGTTTATAATTTTTTCTTCCTGTACTAAAGTAGATGATCTTCTTGAAACTGAATCACTAACACATTTCTGTACACATTAAGTGGCACTTAAGAAAACAACTCCATATCCCGCAAGTTCCATTAGGACCCATTATGCTTACGAATCCCTGGGGAAGGCTGTATGTAACAGTAGCATAAGAAAAAACAGTTGAAAAAATAGAAGTGTCTGGCCAGTGACTTATTTAAAAGATACTTTGAAGGGTTCACACGCATTTGTAGCTTTTTTTCTTCATACTCTCATGGAAAATAACATGAACTGCAAATGTTACTTGCTCTTTGCATAGTACTCAGCAGAGAGGAGCCTTTTCCACCACGAGGCAGAGCACAGGACCTGGCTGATGAGAGAAGGCGAGCACTGGAGAGCTGCTGGGCAGCAGGGCTGGGCCGGCCGGTGCACAGGTGCTTCTCTTGCGCCCGACGCGCCACTGAGAGCCCAACGCAAATGCTCGAGCAACTGGACAGATTAGTAGGCGAAGACTTATTTACAATCATCATATCTTTGCCGGAAATGCATAGCTACACCAGAGGAGTGTTTAAAGGACTGATGGGACTCAAACATTAATAAGAGATTAGACTTCCTTTTAAATGGCACAACAGTGCAATTTGTCTGGTACTACAGAAAACAAACGTGGCTCATTTGAAGCATGTTTGAAAAGTCTGTTTTTAGAGTGCTCAAAATTACACTAACTACAAACAAAGGTATAAGACAGACACCTGAGAAAGTTATTAACTTCAAGCAATACAACTCTTTCATCTGTTTTTTACATTTTTTATGTAGAGCTGGCTTTGCTTTCTTTCATTTAAATTGTTATCTAGGAGTGAAGTAAAACCAGTGTCAGCTGTAGATTTCAAATACTTATCAAAAACTTGGAGTACASAGAGTGAAAAAATGAAATGAAAAGAGCATTGGTGTGTCTACCTGGCAAAGCACTATTTGATGCAACTATCAGTAACTTTGACTTAAAGTTTACTGACTGACTTCTAGACTCCTTTAACACATTTGCTCTCTCCATCTAGGCAAAGGTAATAATGTTCCTGGCAGCATCCCAGCATTTGGATGGAATTCTTCCTCTGGATTTGTATGTTTGCAATGATTTGTAACGATGCATTCCTGTGATCATCCTGCTGGCCTCAAAAAAAAAAAAAAAAAAGAAAAAAAAAAGAAAACAGCCCAATTCTCTTTTCTTTTACTGGACAGTATGGCTCCTGGTCCATCATGTTAAGTGGTGTAAAATCCACATAACTACACAAAGGCTCTAGTGCAGCATGCACATATATTTCAAATTGCTAGCTGCTGCCCCTTTGCTTCAGCAGAAGATCATTAATATTAACAATAGTGAAACAGTCAAACACTGTGGGCAGCTTATTATAAATTAGCAAAGACTTGTCATTCAAGCAGACTAATGAGTCTATCATGGCTAGACATAAAGCTAGACATCATTTATTAACTCTAACATGGCAAACAGCTTCCCTAGTAAGTGCTGGAGTAACAACTACAATGAAAAAGCAATTGATTTGCCATATCAGAAAAAAAACCACACATCCAACCATATTTCTTAAAGAGCTGCCAATAAAATCTGACATCGGTCATCACTTTTAAGTAATATTTCTCAATTCTGCTGCATCTTAACTGTGAATGATTGGGAAAGTTTCTGCTCTAGAGGCCATCATGCAGAAAGACTGCGTTAGCATCGTTTGAGTGGCTGGCATTGCTGCTTTTGCATTGCTGCTTTTGCATTGCAAGAAGTAGGTATCCCTGCCAGGATCCATTTGATAAATATTAAGCATGAACTGCAATATTCTGAAAGCTAAACCACTTGGAAAAAAAAAAAAAAAAGCTGAATCCTAAAAGTACTACAATGACAAACTCTTAAGTCTCAAATCCTTGATCTTTTTTTCCTGTTGAACTCCCTCTAAAAAATAAAGCATGAGCTGTAAATATTTAACAGTGAGAAAAGGAGTTTTCAGATTCTAATAAGAACAAAAGCATGGGTTACCTTTAAAAGCAGAACAAGGAGAACAGAGGCAAAAAACAAACAAACAAAAAAACTATTAGCAAGTAAGAAATTTAACCAGCAAGATCGACCTCATATACATTGATTATTCATCGAGACCTACAAAATGAATATAGAATTACTCAAAATGCCTTCTTTGGGATCTCTTCCCACTTATTCACTGGCCACATCATGGCTGTTCTTTGCATGAAGTAAACATATGGCCAGATGATTCAGTCAACACCAAGCCCATACTTGCAGAGAAATAAAATCCTATGATTTTGTACGTATTGTAAAGCAAGTATGATTTTCCATAATTATATCTACCCTTACATAACTGTATACCAGAATTGCAACACCCTTTAAGTATTTTTAGAATTTCATATTTGCAGAGATAACTAAGAAAATATGGACTAAGAATAAAATGAACAGATGGGTCCCTCAATTTCCTGAATTTCTTGCATCACTGAACACTTCAGAAAGTAGGCTTGTTCTAGTTAAGAGAAAAAAATTGGGGGGGATTTCAGTTTTTCCCTTCACAAGAAAAAAGATAATGATCACTCACCTGTGATTGCTACAAGACACATTATCTGATCCAGTCATTTTAGGTTAGTACATTTTGACAGAAAATTAAAGATAAACAAATCTTTGATCTTCTTAGATTAAAATATTATTTATTCAGAAAAAGAATGACAATATCACTAATTCTAAGATTTTTAAAATTAAGGATAGATTTTAATATCTTTAGTATCTTCATGGCTAGGTGATGCTGTTTACAGACTGTTTGAGATTTAACTTCTATCGCTAATACAGAAATTGTTATTTATACTCCAAAGCATGATTTTCTCAAAGCAATCAAAAAACAGAGAGAAGAGTTAAAAGAGGGCTTAAGAATAAATTGATTATTATTAAAACCCTAATGTCCTGAACTCTGAGAAGGCCTTCAATATCAATTTTTATCTTTCTATYCAATTATCACATACAATTGCCCAGCATCATCTGAAAAGGAGTATTTGTGACTGATGTTTTGGGTAGCTGAAACTACATACAAGCTATTTCTCTAAAAAACATTTATATCTGATCATAGCTCTACACTGGGGACATTCTAAAGTGTATCTCCTTTAGAAACACAAAGTAAATCAGTTCGCAGAATATATTCCTGTAGCCTAGCTTTTCAAAGGTCTTTTTCACTTCAGGTAATTCCTCCCTCCACCACCCCCCCGTTTCAGAATTTGATCCCGATTACAGCATTTAGATCATAGAAAATTCTATTTTCAACCTATATATATGATATTGCTCTGAAGATATGCTACTTCAGAGATGGTCAAAGACTAGCAGTACAGTTAGCATAGCTGCTATTCTAGGAAATCGCTCTGTACTAGAATGAATCCTTCCATAAGGCATCATTTCCAGTAACAGTTCACACAAAGAGCACATGAAAAATGAATTAGTTGCAGATCACAGAAGTCTAAAAGCTCAATCTCTTTTTGAGCAAATTATGTTAGAGCATCCTTCAAGTATTTCCCCTTTCAGTTTACCAGCTTTATGTCCATGAAGAAAACCCATAGTCCTGAACAAGTGGTAAACAAGGAAAGCACTGAGGTGAAGCCAAGTAGTTAGTGAAATAGCATGCACGATACTCTACTGTAATGAACTTTTAAATCCCTGTTCCACTTTCTCTTCCTTGCTTTCATAGCTAATAAAAACATCTGCTTTGTAACAACAAAAGGAACCTTCAAGCAAGTCTACCCTAAACATTCATTGCACTCTGACTTATCAATTCAGCTACCTGGTTTCACTAAAACTACAATACTCCCATTCAACCAAATAAATCAAAGTTGTTTTTGTTGTCCTTAAACAAAAGTAGGCATCATGAGTAAAGAAATGAAAGGAGGCAAAAAGTCTCCAAAAATTAAACCAACAGYTCCCTGAACACAAATGATGCTTTCTCCCTGTGCAATTGCAGTTTAATACCAAAGTGAACATGAAAAACCTGAGCTTTAGCTGTACAGTAACTCTATGCTGTGCATTACTGCACAGCTCAACAGTAAGCTACACTATAGATTGAAATAATACTATATCTATCCCCCAGGCTGTCTTTTTTATAAAAGCATGATTCTTACTTACAAGCAATATCATAGTTCCAAACAAGTCTCAGTTAATACATCTGAAGTTCTGTATTTGTGTCTTTTTTTCCCCTCTGATAACACAGTAGTGGTTACTCAGAGCTCTGTGCTCTGAGTTAGGCTCCATTTCTGTGCAAAGGGTCAGTTGTGCACAGCCACGAGCACTAGGAAGCTAAACAAGTGCCACATCATGCATGCGCACATGTACATGCACTTCCACACATAGCGCTTGCACAGCTGTAATAACTGTGCAATCACCTATACAAATGAAGTCCTAGTCCTAACTGATCTGAGCTTTAAATTGCATCTGAGGTCCATCACCAGCAGATTCCTGAGGCTAAGAAAATGCAAATTTGGGAATTGCTGTAGCAGTCTAACAATGCCACATGGATTTGAAAAGACCAGCCACATAATGCACTCTTCCTTAATATATTTTTTTTAATGTATGTATTAAATACTGCTTCAGTCCTTGATGTGTAACATTCTGGAGAAGGAACATTTAAGAAATGTCTTTTTGGAACTTCATGTAAACATATTACCTTTCAGGAGCTCTTCCCTGGTCTACTGTAGCTTGCTATTTTTATGGTAAGACTCACCCCTAGTGGTTATATAGCTATTTTCATACACACAAAAAATTTGTAAGACTTCTGCATCTGATCAGTCCACAGAAGAATGAGTACAACATTAATGCTCGCCAGTAACAAGTCTTATGTGTCAAAAAAAAAAAGAGTAAAAAAGGCTGAAAACAAAGTATGATTTTTGTATTAACTGATCATGTTACATATGTACTGTGGAGGGATCTGCCCGAATGCTCTGACAGCATTCCTTTGCTGTCTTTGCCTATCAGTATAAAAGGAATCTAAAGCAGAACTTCGTATTACATTTGAATTACTCATTTTTACTAGAAAGATTCTGAATTCTGTACTTACCTGTAATAAAAACAAACAATCCTCTTTTATTAAGAGGTTTTAGTTCTGAAGAGATGATTCGTTTCCTCCTTGTTTACTAATAGTGGCTCTATTACAAATTGATAAACAATTGTCAAAACCACATGGTAAAATTATTCCAAACTTAAGACAACCTAGTAGAAGACCCAAGCTTACCGGCTTCTGTTGCAGCTCAGCACTGCAACACCTCCCACTGCCCAGTACACCCTGTGGGAGGGAAACACGACTTGCCCCTATGAAAGCTCGTCTCCATTGCTATCAGCCAGCAAAGCTCTGACTTTTTGGAGGTGAAGGTATGTGTAGGTGCATTTGCCAAAACAGACTTACAGGAGACTTACACTGGATAGGCAGAATAACTTGCTAGGTTCTTTTATCAGAGAGTTAATCCAAGATTCACTAACTCCACAATCAGATCACTTTTCTAGTCCCTGAAGGGTTTTCAGAGCTATTCTCACTGACAGCTTCAAAGGTTCTAGAATAGGTWGCTTGTACCAAAAATAGTACTTTTTCCTCCAAAAAACTCAATAGGAATGGAGCACCAAAGGGAAAAAAACCAACCAACCAAAAAAAAAMCCACACGTTTCTACATTATTTTTGTCTCAATGCCATTCAGGTATTTTTGCATGGCTGTATGGTATCTGTCTGTATGTGGCTTTATCACTCGAAAATCAGAGCTAGTTGCTTTGTATTTTTGATTTTTTAAATAAAAGATTGCACCTAGAAAGAGAGACACTCAACTCCTTCAGGACTGGCAAGTRCTTTGAAATCCACACACACAAAGCAGTACAAAGCTCGTGGGCCTCGCAAACCCAGCACTTTCACTGCTATACTTTATAAAGCTACTGCCTGCAGACCAAAGCAGTAAGGTTACGGGCAAGCTTCCACATAAATATCCAATCATAGAGGAAGAACAGAAAAATTTTCAAAAGCTATGGCTATGTCAGAGCAGCAGTTGTTATTAGTGTAAATAAAACATAATGAGGAAATGCGAAGCCATTACCTCAGTGCTTGCTGGTCACCTATCCTCATGCTGCAAGACCAAATCCAATTTTCTTATTCAGATGGCTCATTTCCCCAGCTTCTCTAGGGACTGCTTTTACATCCTGTACAGAAATTTCTCAAGAACAACACAGACTGAAGATTTTGAATTATTATTATTTTAATAAAACACTGCAGCACCAGGATTAGCTGCATTTATGCACACTTGGGATCCCCTTTCTCTGCTAGTGGTAAACCCACTTGTTTTGTGATAAATTCTCCTCTCTCCACTCTACAGGCATAGCTTAAAAACTGGGCAGTTGTTACCATCCCAGGCCACAAATTTTATACCATCCTTGTGCATTAACAGAAGCCATTTATAAGCCAAATTGGACCACAAAATTTCCAGCTCCTTGACAGAACCYAAAACAGTCTTACTTATCAGGGAAGCGTTCACATAAGGATGTAGGACTGGGAAGCCCAGACCACATAGGAAGTAAGCTTACTTATTCTGAGGAGAATGATGTAGCTGAAACAGGAATCATTGCAACAACTTGTGTATAAATTATTTTTTTACAGTCTAGAGCCATGAAGACAACACAGGTATTCTAAACAAAAACAAACCCACCCAAGAAAGGAAGCATGTATATAAAACAATTCTGTGAAACACAAACTTGCTCTCCACACTCCTGAAGTTTTAGCAGGCATCCAAAATGCCACATATAACTTAAATAACGTGTTGCCAAGAAGAAACAGAAGTGGTGGTGATATGGGCAGTGTCAAAGGGACAACTGTGCAGGAAGAGGGCCACACTCTTCCCTYCAGCATTCGCTCTGGCTCTTCTGAAGGGGCAGCAGCCTGGCACTTATGTAGCTCATTTGCTAGGCTTATAAGCTATCTAACACGGTTTTTCAACTGCATACACCTTGCTTTTGCACAACTGTTAGTCAGCAGTTAACACTAATGATAATATTATTCCAGGGATTTCACAGAATATCAGAATATTAAAGCAGCTGTATCTCCTGGTCATTAACTTGTCTTGACCTTTTTAAACCAACATGCCACTTCAACAATCAAGTCAATTCCTTTGTTGCCAACTCAGGTGATTCTTTATCTTTTTATTTTTCAGGGCGATCATGTGTTCACTGTCTCAGTGAGGACAAAAAGTATTGCTAGAAATCACTGCAGGCAACCTCACTACTGTATCACTTGTACTCAGAGTTCTCTATCGCACTCTAAACGCTTCCTCTAGACAAGAAATTTCTTCCTGTTTTTCTTTTGCAAAGAGCAATTTTCAACAGCAAGTTGCTGCTTCTGCCACACATTACCTCATCAAAAATAGTTTTCAAACTTTTGGCAACCCTTTTAATGTGCATAAACTTAGTTTCAAGGGCTTGCTAAAAGTTTCATTTCATGTCACCATTGACAATTCAACACTAAGATGACACAGAACAGTCCAGCAAATTGAATGCCCAATATCATTTTCCTTAAGAATTTCAAGAGCCCATTTCTCACTTGTATCTTCCCTCAAAGTCTAATCCCTAAAGTTTGAAGGAAGGTGGAAGGAAATCACAATTTTTCTGGGAAGACACTGCTTGAAGATGTCCTTTAGTATGATTCAAAAGAACTGATTCATTAGTCGACATGTTTTAAACCTGCACTTCTCATCTACACTCAACTTACCTGATAAAGAAAACAGGCACGATCAGAAATCTAGCTGTCTAGCCAGTTAAAGCTAATTGAAGCGTCCCTTAAAATGGGGTAACTGTTAGCACTATGACAACAAGGACAGGTATAGAACTACAGGGCTTTGCACTGCAAATGATCTGCTGCAGCAGATGCCCTGAATGCACAGAGAAGTACATAGTGTTTAACTGCATTGGACAGAAGTTATTTTCAGGATTTATGCAAAAGTTTAACAGAATAAAGGATAGGGTATATGTGGTTTAAATTAGCTGCTTAGGACAAACACTCCTACTCACTTACCTACAACTAGAGATAACTGTATTCAAAAGCTGCTTAGCAGGAAAAAAAAAGACACATACGAACACATTGCCACACCTTTGAACAGTGTCATCATTCTGATTTCATTTAAGAAGCGACAAMAAAGCAAACACTGTCATGACTGATTTTGTTAGAAAGAACTGGCCCTACAGTCTGTAGAAGAACAGAAAGACACTGTCTGGATCACCACAGTAAAAGCGACATGGGACAGTTGTACCTTACAACGTTAGATTCAAATTTTGAAGTCACAGATGTCACCATTGCAGATAGTCCATACAGCTTAATTCCAGTGCTCCTCTGACTGTTCCCTTTGGTGGGGTTTCACATACTCCTTCCTAAGCTCTGAATTACAGAGAACATTCAAAAATTTTTGCATTAGAACTTTCTCCAAGGTGTTTTATATGCCATTTTGAAGCTTTCCTTGCTACGGATTAAAATAGACAATTATAACTAAAATAAACGAAAAAAATGCCACGCTATGACATGAACAGGTTATTTTCTTTAACTGAGCATTCTAAGCAATCCTGGTAATGTGATTTTAATAGGAGTAACTTAAAATACTTAAGAGTTAGACTATAACATATAGTTAGACTATAYGTAACTGGACAGGCTAGAATACTACCAAAATATCTGGCAGAGTAGGAACAATATGGAATCTAGCATCAACACAGCRATTCAAGAGACAAGCCCCCCACTCCACTGAGCATTTCCAGCGGATCCATTACRCACTTTCATTCTCCACTGCTTTGCAATAAAATTTATATAAAAATYACACAACTATAAATTAATAAAAATTGTAAAAGGAAAATCTGGAATACTGCCTTATATCTCAAAACTGGTTTAAAGCACTTTATCTGCTCCATGAGATACAGAGATAATGGCAAATTCCATGCGGTTATCTGCAGGAATGCTGAGGCCATCACAGATCTGGGATCATGGCATGTTCCTGGAAAATGGATGTTGTTCAGATCCAGACTGGAGTTCTTCATTCCAGGAACCCTGCTAGTGACCGTTCTATTCAGCTCCAAAAAGAGTTCTGGAAGAACATATGGCAGAATCCAGCTAATCCACTACCTACTTACATAGGAAATCAAAATTGCTTTTGTCATGTTACCACATAAATGCATTTCAGAAAAAATAAGGTACTGGAATCTCCTTTATTATTTTAAAAACAGTTTTATTATGTATATTTAGAAATGTGTAATTTTAATAACTGCAAAGAAAAAATCAGCCACACCTGAATAGCTAATAACTCATTAACAGAATGCAGTGATGTATTATCTAAACAGTAGTAGTGCCGATGTGCCATAATAAATTGTCTATTAGTAAAAAAATACATTTCAGGGCACATAGTACAGCATCCTTATCACAAATTACAGTAGGGATACTTTTCAAGAATTTAATCAAAGTATAGAATTCAGAGTTATATTCTTTAAATGCAGCACTTAAAAACGTAACAAGTTTGTGCATTTTTAAAAAGTGTCCTTGTTCATATAATGTAGAAATGCTGCTTTATTGCTGCAGATGTCAAAGTTCAAGGCTCAAAAGGTATGAGAATACAAAGATATCCTTAAGAAACTTTGTCTGTTTTTTTAATATATATTTATATATATAAAAAGGTAAAGCTTATAAAAGTTAATTTACAAACCAAGAACAAAAGTGGTATGCACGCATTATATACAAGCAGTCTAACATCTATAAATTTCCTAATGCATAGCAGAAAACATACCATCATTTTCTTCCGTTTCTCTTCTGGCTGATCAACACAAACAGTACTTGTTCTCTAAACCAAATTCACAATCCCCACCCCCCACCCCTTTTCCCCCAGTCTCTCATGATATATTATCTAGGTAAGCACAAAAGCCATACAAACTTAATACAGAGATCTATAAGAGCTAAGACTATTAAAAACATGAGGGTAAGGCATCCCTGCTGGTTAATAGGTCTGTAATAATGTGGTTAATTTACAAATCTGCAGAGGCAACTGAACCATAGTCATCTCACATGCTTCCCCCCCAAACCCCGTTCTCACRACAATGTTTCCATACACAATTAAGTAGATGTGTTTGTATTAGCCTCTTAGCAGAGGAAAACATCTAAACTGTGCTAGCCAGAGTTGATTGCCATTTCATCGAACATGTACACCAAAAGTCATTTAAAAACTAGAGACCAAAACGTAGTCTTGTGCATTACAAAACAGAGTAGTAAAAAGGCAGACCAAATTTTGTGTTTTCACCAGTGGAGTATGAACTAACTGAATTCTTCTGTATCCAATCCCATTGATATTTGCAATTTTTTTTTTAAACAATGAAATACTAGCAGTGTCCTTAAAAAAAGCAACAACAAAAACCAAACGGAAAACCAGAAAACCACCAATGAACCAAAGCATATAGAACCTGCAAGAACCCTACCTTGTTCCCACTGTACACTCCCTGTTTGTGGCATGTATTGTGACCATGGTTCAAAGAGTGTACTTGCTAAACCACTGTTAGTTAAAGCAAGATGCTTAAACACTAAGATCCATTATCATTTATAGAACAGTTAATACTTGATAGAGTGGTTCAGTTTATATGTAAGGTCCATCTCAGTTTCACATTATTTACTCAGTCAGCTAGCTTAATATTTAGAAGTGGTCAATTAGAACTGAGACACAGTTTGCTCCAACAAGATAGTTTGGATCCCCAGGAAGAGACTTGTTCTGCCAGGTTTTGGGGTCACCTGTGGGAGGAAAACACAATGCTGGTGTTTAGTATCYGCTGTCAAACAGAGTACATCTTGAAACAACCAAGTTTTTGGATAGGRCTTCTTAAATTCTAAATCAACCTTTGTTTTTTTGTTTGKTTTTTTTATATAATATAGGATAGAACACAGCTTTTTAAAAAGAAAGATGCTGTTCCAGAATTGTTAATTATAAATCATTTTACTCTGCAGCACCAACACACAGCTTTCTGTAAAAACGTTAACAATATATCAGGCACTCGCCAGCTCTTTCACAGAGTGACAAAATACTAAGACATTTTAAAAGCTACTCTGGGTAGGATGCATTTGAAGTTTTTAAATAACTTCGAATACAGATGAGTCAATCTGAAATTATATTGTAACAAAGCACTATGACATACAGGTAWGCTTTACTTTCCACTGTGAAAGTCAGCATAGAGGGGATTGAAATCATTACTTTGCATCTTCACCCAATGCACTCGTACAAGAGCTTGACAACATCATTAGTTTTGGAAAAGCTGTATACTGACATTCTTAAAGAGATCCCAGTCTGCTGGTCTATACTGAACACTTCCACAGCAGATCTTATCCACTCGGGATCAAGGTCCTGACTAACTTTGTCAGAAGGGAAAAGTATTCACGTGCTATCTCACCAG
The DNA here is from genome assembly GCF_003343005.1 of Rhea americana. NCBI lineage: Eukaryota > Metazoa > Chordata > Aves > Rheiformes > Rheidae > Rhea > Rhea americana. Next base: position 3,305,094 of record NW_028186149.1, read on the forward strand.
ACAAAAGTGACATTCCCATCTGCATACTCAACTGTTGCCTATGGTTTCAAGTGGAGAATTTATTCTTCATTTACTTATCTAAAAACATTACTAAATGCTGCTGCTGTAAGAAGAGTATTATTACGGTATAACAGAGAAAAACACACTGGAATTCTTAAAGCCTTCCAGATAAATGGCATTCATAGATTGGTCGAAGTAGATCTGGCTTGAGAAATGCGCAACATGACAGAAAATCCAGTCCCACAGACTGCAAACACCTGAGATCTCTGTATTAAATGAAACTGATGTAAACTCCATACAGTTTTCTTGAACTCATGCAAACAAAATGAAGTACACAATGCACTGAGTGATGGTAACATCTGATGTAGGGACAAAAATTAGAAATGGCCTGTGCACAGTTTAGAGAATGCAAGCAAGTCTACTACAGCCAGGTAAAACTAATTATTTCAGTTAAGAGCTTAGTAATATTGGAGGATTTTCCATTGTTGTAGATGCAGAAATTCTGCTCAATCAAGACTGACAAGACTGAATGCATTAGTTGGAGGGCAGAATAAGAGGTTAGGAGGACTAGGCCCTTGTCTTGCGTAAGAGAAACACTATAGCAGATGTTTTCCCAATCTTTCCTTCTAAATACATTGTGAGGACCAGATTGCAGCCAGTGCAACTCTAGCTGTTGAGGACGTTCCTCCCGTAATTACACACAAATGTTTTGAGAAAATGATCATCTAGTATTTTGTTCTATTATAATATAATAGGTGTGGCCATAAAAGGCAACCTTTTCTCCAGTTGGTCTTAACACCAGAATCATTCGAGAGTTTGAAGAGGTTTAGCAGTGTAATATATTGATAGCAGGCCTAAATGTGGCAGAAAGGGTGTTAGTAAGTGCAAATGAATGTATTTTAAGGACAGAACATGGACACATTTAGGAAAAGATGAGGCAGAGCAGAATACTGAAGACAGGAAAAAAACAAGAATTCTATAAACTCTTAATATAAAGCCATCTGAAAAATCAGAGTCCCATAACCAACTACTTTAAAAAGAGAGAAAACAATTATTTATTTAAGACACAGTATGGTCTACTTACATATCATAAGACAGAATTGCCTAATTTTAAAGTTTGTCTCAAAAGAGCAATGTTATGATATACATCCCATTTCAGATTAACAGAATGTGGTGTTATATTTACAATACATAAAGTGTTATTGTTTGAATATACACGCTCTTGCTCTCTCACCCACACATGCACTTGCACACACACCACTTTGGATAGGGAGAAAAATGTCTCAAACTTCAGTTATTGTTTTGAAGATTTGAATCCTCCCCCTTCACTTCAAGTAAGTTCATGAACAGGTGTTACAGTTACAAAATAAGTGCTGTCTCATCTTTGTACATAATTAATATTTTCCAGGACCCTAAGGTTTTTGTGTCGGTATTTTAACACTGTCACATATATACACATTGTTAAATAGATGCATGCAACACATGCATATAATAGCTTATAAAAACAAAGTTATTGCCATTAATACCTCTAAGTTATTGAATCCCCATCAAGGGAATTGATGCTTTACTCTTCCAAGCATCAGCGCTTTGGTGTTGACAGTGATAGATACATTAATGACAGAAGATATGCATACACAATGGCTTAAATGCTGTATACAGAAAGTACATTTTTCAACTCATCATTTAGATCATATGTACACATTAACGGTATAAAGTTTTCCACCATAAATTTTGAAGGTAGCTGAATAAAACCTTAAGACTTTTTCCCCAAATGTGCAAACATTGCTTTGTATATCTCTAACTTCACAGCCATTTCATGAAATTGCTTGAAATTTGCCCAGGAATTCTAACTTAGGCTCATCATTGACAATTTCAGCCAAAACATTTCTCCTCTGTTCCCAGAAAGCCACAGTGAGGTAAAAATGGACCGATAAATAAAACTGCAATCTAGTTGCATCTTTCACTACCAACCCAAAACTTCTGGGCAAAAGGCGGTAGAGGAAAAAATAGGCAGAAGCAAGCAAGAAAAGTCTTGTGGAAAATCCAGCTACATTAGGATAAGTTGTAAATGTTTTTACTAAACACTACAGTTTTCTTAAACGATCCAATTGTTAGCATCAACTTGCACACATGGAAACAGTTAACAAGTGTTAAATCATGATTTATGAACATGCAGATTGTTAAGATTTGCCAGAGTCCTATATGGTTAATTAAGCAACAAACAACAGTTATGTTACAAAGGCCAGAGGTACATAATCATTTCCTCTTGAGTTTTAGTGCGACTATCATTTCAAGTGTATTCAGCTGTAGCAGTCCTCAAGAAAGAAGAGTGAATAGAAAAATACAGTAATATTTAATAGACTAATGATAGATATTACTCTTTCTGCTGTCAGTCATGGTTTTAGATATGAATTTGCACCATGAGTAAATGTAAGAAAAGACATTTGTAATGAAAGTGAAATGGGAGAGTTTGACACAAATACAGTGATTGAGTTCCTTATATTACACAGCATCACCTTTAGCCAAATGAACTTAAATTATTCGATAGCACCCAAAAGCCCCAAAAGGACAGAGGGAGGACAGCATACCCGACGAGGAGTCGGAGGATTTTAGAGCAAAAGACCAACCATCAGGGGTCATAGACGCACAATGTGGCAGGCGCAGCTCCACTGGCTTCAGGAATTTTAGTCCATGGGGCCCACACATTACCAAGGGGCTAAGTAGTGTTTCACCTACAGTTAACAGAAATTATTACATTATATCCATATTATTACATACTTATATTACAGAGCGACACGATAACTTAATTCTACAGAATAGYATCATCATTTTGAACTATAAAGAATAGCAGTTATCAAGATTGTTTCTCACTGCCCCTTTTAGAGCACTCCAGTGACTTTTCAATGGTACATATCACATTATTTCCAAATGAAAAAGGATAAACAACAATGACTAAATCATGTTGGGATTTTCTTGGCATTAAATTCTATGCAGGTTCATTAGAAGTTAAGCAGGTTAATCAGAAGTAACAAAAACCAAATCTGTATCAGCCTTGCTAATGCAACAGCTGATGGTGCTCTGCTCATATGGATTTAAGGCACACTGGGCTGAATCAACCCCCCTAGACATACTTGTGTACTTCTGAGCACTTATTTGCAGCTCAGGAACTTACAACCCCATCCTACCAATCAAAATGCACAGTACAAAAGCATGTAGGTTTATTTTTACAATTTAACACTCCAAGGGTAACATAAGATTATTCAGTTGAAGAGCATGTTGCACTGAAATTATAAAGATTCAAGGCAACCATGGATTGCCACTGTTGCAACTGCACATTCATGAAACTAAGGCTTTTACTTTATTGACTTTAGGAAACTGGGAATTTAACAGGTTTTATATCATGTTTTATCAGGTGCTTGTACACTGAAATAGTGATGTTAAGGACAGATGGGAAAAGGGAAAGATTCCTGAACCGTAAGATATCGTACTTATCCCCTTTTATTTATATACCTCTCCCTTCCCCTCCCTCCCTCTCTCAAAGTATATTCTTCTTCCTTAAGTTAAAAAACAAAGGTGAGTCCATTTTTAGACAAATTAAAACATATTTTGAACTGCTGAAATAAATTCCAGACTTAATTAAAAACTTACTTGACTTGAATCAAATATCCGATTATGCTTTGTGTAATTCTTTTGGTCCTAATGTCTAGAAAATATCCCTGAAACTACAATTTCAAAGCTTCTTTAAAATAAGAAAAAATCCACAACAACTTCCATCTTACTGGCAATTTTCTGAGCAGAATACTTTTTCCTTTGTACTGCTCATTTATGAGATACAGGAAAGACCACATTTCCCTCTAAACGTAACTGGTAGTAATACTAAATAATACAGCAAGTTACAGCACCAGCTCTTACCTTTCTCTTTGTCCAAAGGTGGAAGTATACTATTATCTCTGCAGACTTTGAAATATATTTCTTGCTCTATTCCCTCTGGAATGGCTCCTTGTGGTATAATAATACTAACTCCAGTCTCAATGGAGCTCAATACACCACCATTGCTGTTAAATACACCTCTTGCTGTGGCTACAACAGTGTGTCCATCTTCTTCCTCCTCATCCTCTAGTGCCGAAGGGCTGAATATAGGACAGAGATTAAAGTCTAGCAGTTTTGTCAGCATTTTCTTCCTGAAAAATCAGTGGCATACTTATATGTAACTTATTTACCAGTGCATGGCCAGTAGGCTAGCACCAATTTAAGACAATATTGAGTATGCCCAACAATCATTTGAGACAACTAAGATAAAAATAGCTCAAGTTCTACCTTGACTGACAAGATGTCATTTTCACTCACTCCTCCTCCCACACACATGCACCCCCCCACACACACACAATCTCCCCCTCCTCAATGTACACAAACTTTGAAAATTTATAGGAGCTTATGCTTTCAAATGCTCACTTCTGGGATTCCAGCTACACGCATTGCTTAGTAAGACTAAACACCTTGGAGATACGAAGGCTTTCATTTTTCCTCCCAAGACTACATTATAACATGACTTCAATATCAGAAGTAACAATTCTTATGCAAGCTGCACTGAATCTGCTCTCTCAGCTTTAAAGGAAGGAGAAACTGCTCAATTTAATATTGTAAGACACATTGACACACATTGAAAATGAAACTCAAAGATTTCTCCAGGTTGCCATGATACAACTAAAAGAAATAAATTATCAAATGACTAATTTGATTAGATTTCAGATCAGTTTCTAAAGTAGAAATCATGAAGAAACCAGTAACTTCAAGATTTCTAGTAGTCTATGACTATACAGGATCAAAACATTCCTCATCTCTTAAAGAGTAAGTAGGATTCATTCTGGTATTATATTTCTGAGTCAGTGAAGGAACAAGCAGGATTTCAAGTCTGGTTCATGCATTTTAATTATTCAGAGATCACAGAGAATAGTAAAATACTATTTTGCAAATATTAATAAGAATCAAAACAAGTGAGCAAAGAGTCTAACAGAATACTATTTGTTACTGTTGACATATTTTAGTTCTGACTGCTCAAGAACACTAGGTAAATACAAGCTACTTCTAAGCAGTTACTGTTTGGTCTCACAGTAAGGAGATCCGATACAAAATTGCTAAAGTGATTTTCTCTTTTCACAAAGACTTTCAAAATGTCCCCCACACAAATGAACTGAGAACTGTCTCTACACACATATAATTAAGACAATTCGGTGCAACAGCTATCATTAGAAATTAACTCTGTCTTCTAGAGACAAATAAAAAGGTCAAGTGATCAATATCTACCAGAAAAGTTAAAATTCTAGTATGAGAAATAAGAGCCATACCACTTCTTAATGGTAAAAATTGGATACAAGATGACAGGAACAAGACAGTGAAGACTCACACCTTAAATACCTCTCCAGATGCTCTTTGGCAGAATTTTAGAATCACAGTAGCCATCTTGGCTTATGGGCTGACATCAACAAAAGTTGGAAGCACAGCAATGAAGAAACTCGTGGTTTCATAGATGAACTATTTCAAAGATGTACTAATGAAAACAAAAACAAACAAAATGCCAAGACACTTACCTTACAGGAATGGCTTTAGGCACAGCATTAACATTATTTGGTTGATATTTCGGCTTGTCTGCCTGTACAGCGAAGGTGTCCATTCCACTGTCAAACTCAGGAGGCTGTGACGAGCTGTGTGCTTTCAAAATTGGTTGAGGAGAATTTGGAGATTTTGATGGMAGCTCTGGTTTATGTTGAGCTTCATTTGGCAAGAGATTATGGTTGAATTTAGGACTTTCAAACTTGCGCTCAAATGGCCTGGCAGCACTCGTGTAAGGTTTTGTTGTAAAGCGGTTGTAAGAAGGAGTGACCGTTTTCTGAATCTGATCAGTTCCATTAATGGGGCCTTTATCAGGGAAACTCTTCTGAGGATAAAATGTAGACTGCACAGTGTCCTCCCTAGAGGATCTGAAAATTGCTGGTTTGTTCTGCGGTGGAGGAGGCTCAGACATGGAATTAACTGCAATGCAAATAAAGATATCAAATCATCAATAACCACCAGAATTTTCCAATCCTSTACACAATAGCATGAGAATACATTTTGTCCAACTTCTAATCTACTAGATAAGAGAGCTGAATCTTAATACATATTTAGGTCACCAATCTTCCTATTACATTTCACACACTCTGGCAAATTATCCCTGTTTCATCACATTTGTTAGATATAATGGTATGATCTTTTCATTAAGAGGTTAAACTAATTTATACCTTGCCAAAAAATAGAAAAAAAAAAATATCATGCACTTAGACTTGTAAAATTCAGTTGGACCAAACATCACTCCTAAGCATATTAAAATCAAAGCTATTTTCTCTTCTATTTTTAGAAGCCTATGAACTACTTATGCCTAAGAGTCTGTTCCAACAGGATACAGAAATTCATCTTTAAATGCTGTAAAGTTTATTTCATCTTTGCTGAGGCCACTAAACATGGAATACACAGTTATGATGACTACTTAAACCTAGAAATCACAGGGGCAGATAGATCACCAAACAGCTCACAGGATTCAACTTGAATATAGTAAAACGTTACGTCCACTAGTAATTGCTTCAAATTTCAATTAGAGAACAACAGAGCTACCAGTTCACACACTGAAATATCCACARAAGTGCTCAACATTGAGTAAATTATGTGGCTTGATCAAAAGTTCTTCAGTCTAAGTTTATATTTTTAAGAGACACCTTAATAGAATGTTATTCTGCAGCAATTCCTAGGCACTACATTTTTCTTCCCTTAAGTAGAAATTTTGCAGTGACTCAAGACATCTGTGCCATTTGCAAATTACGGGAAAGGAGAAAGCATTCCAGTAAGGTGTGTAAACACAAATTCAGTTACAATATATGAGACAGGTTAACTTTCAAACTGCTCACCCTCAGAAAGTGCAGGCTTGTGATGTGCTGGGAGAGACAGGACAGGACTATTAATTGACTGAGGTTGTGTATACTGTACTGAAGAAGCAGGAGGAGGAGTTGTAACTTGAGGGACCGACTCATAACGCTTTTCACCAACAGGCCTATCCATTGATTCAACATCAGTTGTCTTCCCCCTGTTGAAATAAAGTGAAATCAATATTTGACTGTTCGGTTTTCCTCAGTATTCTGAGTTCCTGCCTTCACCATATTTTTCTTCTATGATCATTTGATTTCCATCTCTTCCTATAAACATCAAAACACATTTTCTTTAATAACCTTTCCTAAATATAAAAACATTCATCAATAAGCACAATAGATTTCAAGACAACATTGAATCTTGAAAAAGATTAGTAACACAAACCAAAGATGGCAAACAAAAGGCAGATGACATCTCAGGTGTATTTTTGTAATTACCTACAAGATCTTTGTTTTTTTAATTTGAGTTGGAGTATTTTCAGTTAAAAAAAAGTTCTCTAATTTAGCAGGTCTTCAAAATAAGAATTTAAACTGAGGATTTCGGAGGTGGGTGTGGAAGAGAGAGTTGTTTAAAAGCCTAATTGGCTAAGAAAGAGGAAAGCGGGTTCCAGCATAGCTTTTCTAAATACACCCARTATTTGAACAATGCCATCTTCATTAGAAATGCAATCAGCTTAAGCTTCACTAGCTTTATGTGCATAATGTAGACAATTTTAAAATCTTATTTTCAAAATATTTCTTGCTGATACTAGAGATATTTCTCCAAAAGAGATCCTTTTGGGAGATGACTGATTTCACAAATACCTGTCATTTTGGACTGCAATATATTGCACTTACTTTCAGAATTCATGAGTCAAAATTTTGAAGTGCACATAATGCCTGTGATGAAATGTAACAGTGAGAGGACACCTTAAAACATCCTCACATCAACAGCAGTCTTACCACTTGATGTTCCTTTTCAAGTAGTCATAGCTAGTGTAAGAGCCAAGTAATCTAGGTGATAGCAAAGCAAACAGCAATAGAAGAATGAAAGAAAAATAGTCATTCTATCTTGAGCATGTTATTTTTTCACACTTACGTTAGTCCTAGCACTTCTCATACAACACRACTGTTTGACAAAAAGACATTAGCTTGAATAGTGACATGTCTGATTAGGCCTTTGCTGTACACATATGCACAATGATCACTTACTATATTTAACATGAGATTTTGTCAGTGAATTGTGTGGTGGTCAATATCTCAAACTGACAGCTATATAAAGTAACAAAAAGATGACACTAACTTTAAACCATTTATTAGAAGCTGTATAAGTAAATGGTTATTTGATATATTTTTAAAAAGCAAACCAAGAAATCTCAAATTCTAACAGAATCTTACTTATGCTTGCACTTATCTTATTCTTCAGTCTTTAAACATATCTAAGAACAATGTAGTTTTTGCAGTTCATATCAGGTACAATTACAACAAGTATTTCTATAACACTACCAACTCATCCAAAACCAGGTACAATTCTCTAAGCTAAGCAGAATATTGTTTCCTTTACTCATTTGTGAGATCTGAAAAAGACCACCTTCTCTGCTGAACAAATTTAGCAGTTCTTAAAGGTGCATCTTCAAACAACTGTTTAGATACACCAGGAGAAAGAATCATAAGCATATCTATGTTTTACCTTAGTTTCAACACTACTTCGCTTGTAAACTGCAAGCAAATGCATTTTACATTAAGACAATTGTCCACCATCCATTCATTTTCTCTACGCCAATAAAAATGTAACAAACCGCATTAACAAGCTACAGTGAAAATTATGTATTCATGCTTCAGTATGATACGTAAGTCAAGTATTACAGATTCTTTTATATCTATAGTCTAGTGTTTCCCTATGAAGAAATTTYGCTACTTGTTCTGATCCTTTTTATTTTATTTTTTTTACAGTGGTCAAGAAAAAAAAAATCTGATATTTGTAAAATGAGTAAATATATGTATGAACAAAATCACAAGTCTTTCCTATTCCATTTCAAAACACGCTATTCATGTATTTATTAATTAGCTAGCATTCACTCATTCTACAATTAAGGTTAGAATACCTTAATGTAAAGTTTAAATATTTGCATCATTTTAAAAGAACTCACAAATAAGCTCTTAACCACCTGCAAACGTTATCTGCAGTTAGTCTCTCAGCTGAGAAAGAAGCAGAGAGACTGGCTGTCACTTAACACACTGAAGACTAATTTCTCCCTTAAAATAGAATGAAAACTGGTATGTGAAGATTRCATGCAACATTACAAGACTGCACTTACTGTTTACAGAATTCTTGTTTGAAAAGTACATATTCTCCTTTAACATTCAAATCTTTACTATGTTTATTTCATTAAAAARATCCAATAAAAAATTTAATCATAAACCCTATCTGTAAACAGCACCTTGGCTAAAGAAGATTGAGAGARTTTCCTTTCCCTGAAAGGCAGAATAGCCTTCTCCGTAGGAGCGGAGAACAAGCTTTGGGCAAAGGAAAGACTGTTCTATCTTAACACCACACCTGACTGCTTTCCTATTTCTAAAGTAGCAGGAAAGAATAAATAATTATTATTACTATTATTATGAGAACAGTCGTAATGCTTGGGAGAAGAGCATTATGAAACTAAGAAAAGGTTTGGTCAACTTTGAGAAGTCTGCTTCATGACCACGTGAATGGGTTGCTCAGTGGATGAAACAGCATCTGCATGAAATTGCGTTTAAAATTAGTGTTGCAAAAAAAGGTCATTTTAGATCTGCTGTATCTATATCACACTGATTTTATAGAAAACAGTATGCATCTAACAGCAGAAGTTATCACTACACACTTCCTCACTGTTTTCTTTACTCCAGATGGGTGGTATTCTCAGAAAAATGCCTACCTGAAATCACTGCTTCTCAGAGGGAGATATAAACCAGTTGGAGGTGGGGGTGGAAGGGTAGCATTTTCTGAAGTAGAGACCAAAAAAGATAGCTGTGACAATAGAAATGCAGCTGGCATTGCACTGGCCACAGGACAAAGTGCCTCCTTCCATGGCATGCACCTAAGGCTGAGCCCCAGCTGCGCTACTCAGGATCCCCACATAAGCAAACCCATTATCAAACACTTGCCTGTGAATTGTCAGCACACCCGTGAAGTTCCTCTAGTCAAAGATGTGCTGTATCCTAAGCTTACTTAGTTTTTGTTTAAAAATTATATATACTCCCGATTAACACTAGGTACAGTCTATAAATTTGAGTGTATAGAATAAAGTTTTAATCAAACCAAGCTCCTGATCTTAAGATCCGATTCAGACCRTCTCCACACACAAAAGGCTGGCTCAGGAGAAGACACAGGACTCTGCAAGAGCAGTTTTAGAGCAAGCTGCTCCTCAGATGAGACGGTACCTGATCGTGTAAGTACTCCTAACTATTTCAATGCAGARTTTAGCCACGCTCATTCTGTAGTATTTCAAGCTAATGCAGGTAACTACAGTGAACCAAGCAGGAATTAGTTCACTACTCACAGCAGCAGCACCTTCTCAAATTGATCCAGCTAGATCCACAAACACACATCCATTTACCGTTTTCACTATTTTCTCAGACAAAGCAAGAGAACCTAGTCCTTACTCTACAGTTGCTGACAACAACATAAAAATGCTGAAGTGCATCTTTGTAAGCACCCTTACGAAACAGTTTTAATGATGGCATAAATTTCCTTAATTTAAATAAAAAGGTAAACGTTTGTACACATAATAGTCATACATACTCTCTCAATGCTAGATCTGATTTCTTTCAAATACAAGATTGCAATATGAACCTTCATTTTAAGACACTTCATATTACATAACCTGCTTAAACTCATTTGTGACATACTATATGTACTGCTAATTGAAGATAAACTCACCTGCCCCATCTTCAAAAAGATACAAGCCAATATGGTTGAAAAACACCTATAAATTTTCACTGTTTTATTTAAGCTGCAAACCCATTGTCAGACAATGGATAAAAATTTATTCCAAAATTAAGCAAGACGGTTTAGTGTATTCTGCATACCCTACCCAGATAAAGTAATTAAGCAAGTTTCCAGAACATAGCATAAGCACATATAAAAGCTCTAAGTACTAGCTTATGGCATTAATAACGAAACTGCACCAAAAGATGACTGTCAACAGCTAACTTCAGCTCACCATAAACCACTAATAAGTATTAATGCTCTCTTCAGGAAAATATATATTACCTCCCTGCAAATAGTAAGGTAGAAGCCTCAGCCATAAGCAAACAGTTTTAATCTCCAAAGCAGTACACAATGGTTAAGTTTAGAATGGCTTCCAAAGCAGAAGTTGTACATCTTATTTTCTCTGCAAAAAATGTGACACAAATATACGATGACATCACCATCAACATACAAAGTATGAATTCAAAGACAAGTTTGAAACTTCAAATATATTTTAGTTGTTATACACGTATGTAGTTAAAAGATTTTAAGTTTGCATTCATTCAGTATTAATGCAGTCGAAGGCATGTGCTTCTCAGAAAACAGCGCATGCATTCTGAACTCAGGTTTGGACAAGTTAGTGATCTAGTTAATTTGGTTTTTTATTCTCTCACTAGTATGTAGCACAAATCTTTCAGGTTGGATCAAAAAATCCTGAAGCTATCCAAACTACCATTAGAAGATCACTAGAATAGCTGTAACAAAACAGCTAAARAAGACACAGCAGGAAAGAGATACTGAAGTACCTTTATGGATATCAGATTTATGGTGCTCATAACCAGTCATACAAAGGATAAAGCTATTAAATCTATTTTGGTACTGCACTTTGAATGCAATTTTTATGAGGCTCTGTCCTCAAAATTGAATGAAAAGATCTACTACGAAGTTCATTCATTAATTAGTGCATTATCTACTCCAGAGGTGATTTAAAGACAATTTTACATAATTTAAATCGATGTTGAAGAGATTAACATTTAAAATCAAAAAAGGGGTAGCTATTGTTCATAAATAAAATCTGTCCTCTGTACCCAAAATACATTGTACAAATTATGCAGGAAGACGTTGCATAATTCACAGTTCTTACATCACTACCCTAACTCAGTCCTGCACTTATTTTTGGAAGAGCTGATTAACAGAACAGCAATGACCACACAAATACAGTGGAAAAGCTAAGTGACAGTATGAATAGGAAGCTGGCTGAAGGGAAAGTCCAAAATATGAATGCTTTTTCCAGTTAGGAACTGTGTTCTGTCTCTATGCAAGCACACTGCAGTRTGCTTCTCTAGTGAGTACTGTCCAGCTGAGTAGCTTTGTAATTTATTTATACTTCTGTCACTAGCCTTTTAGTCTTTGTCCATTTCCAGTTGACTATTGTTAAGTTGGTCATTATCTTTCCCATGTCTGTCCCTTTCTGTTATAGGTTATATCCCTTCATTAGGGAAAAAACCAAAACATTGTCCTCTTACCTGTGAAACTGCATTAGCCTTAAACATTAGCCTTTAAATAAAAATATTTTATTTATTTGTGGCAGTTTTTTCTCACATTTCTCTAGGTACAAGCCTTGAAGTCATACTCTAACTCACAATAAAACACAATTAGCACAGAGAAGCCAAAGAATGGGAGTGTATGACAGACACAAAAGTGCTAGGTAAAAGCAGAGAAAAATCTTTCCAAATAGTAGTTATTCTGTGGCAAACTTGCTAATATTTCCATTTATTGCTCATGTTTTTCAGTGTGCTTGACAACACCGTAAAAGATAACAAACATATAATGAAAACTTACAATACTCTCCATTTGAGAAATTTAAGAATCTTTGCAATTACTAATGAAAATCTACAACATTCCACTTCAAGCTTTACTTACACTTACTACAGCAACTGAGGTGCCTAAGACTCAAAATAGACCATCTACAAGCAATATTGTTTTGGCAGATAGAAAAACAAGTCTGAAAGCTACTGTAATACATTACAATTCCTGCCAAGACTTTGKTTTTTTGCCTTTTTCTTTTTTAAATGCCCTTTGCTATGACATCCAGAGAGCAAGATAGATAAGCTCTAATTTTTCTGTCAAGATACAAGGCAAATGAGAAGAAAGAGGAATAATCATCATTGATAGAGAATCAGAATTGGTTACAGGTTACTAAACACATCCAATTCCTGGATTCCTAACATACAAAGGATAATTACTAAAACAAGAAATAGTAACCAAATGTAGACTTCCTGGTTAGAAAAAGTGATTTCTTTGAAGTCTACCAAGCACAATGCTTTTGAATAGATTTTAGTATTCTCAATTCATAGAGGAAGGTATTGGAAACGATAGACAGTATATGTTAAAGAAATAGGAATAGTATTCCTGAGCCCTAGCTCACAACCTTTAAGATAAGTGCTGAAACACTATGTACTAAGTGCATGAAAGACTGTTTGAAAACAACTAAACAAAACACTAAAAAGAACTTCAGTAAGACACACTTTCACTTCAAAGACTTCAGTTCCATTAAGTTTGCCAGATTTTTCAGCTTAGCTTGAATAGTCCAGATTTCAAGGACAACCAAAGCCTTCAGAAGACCTGGTTTTTGGCCTGCATGCAGCAAGCCAAGATAGTTGTTGCTGTAGAAAGCTAAAAATATGCTGTTATGATCTGAATTCAAATGAATTCTGCAAATTATTTAGATAACCACAGAGAGTATTGACACAAAACCTTCTAAACACCGTCTTCACCTGAGCTAAATTAGCATTTAAACTTCCACATAATTTCCTTATCAGTGTTCCAAATCAAGGAAGCGAAACAGTGGAAGTTGTAGATGTTTCCAYCATCAGATAACTTCTGGAATCAACAACATCTCCAAAACTTTTATAGTCGCAAACATAGCTATCTTGTACAATTTTGTCTGCAGAACAAATGGACACTGAACTGGACAGAAACCTCTGCTTTGATCACTAATAGTTACGTTAAGAAAATATCTTCTGTTACGTACTGTAATAAAGAAGCAGTAAGAGAAGTACATGTTCAAGGTCCTGAAACCTACAAAAGTTATTCACTTCATTTACCAAAATGCAAGTTATGCATGTATTCTTCAAAACAAAGCTACTTCCAAGCAGCAAAACTGACTTCGCAAACATGAAATACTTACGTTTTTAATTAGATACCCTGATCACACAGAATCCCACCTGTAGTATAATTTCCAGTTCTCTCTTATGTGTCTCATTTCCTGCTTTAAATTAAAACAGACAAACAAACCAAATAAAATGAACAAATGAAGAGCCCACCAATGAAACTTACTTGGAATAATTAGTAAAATTCAGCTGATTCTGAGAATGTATTGGTTTAGTGGGCTCAGAATGATGGCTGGCAGGAACCTGTGCSGACGGCTTATTCTCAAAACTTCTGCGATCAAAGTACGAGAGCTGCTTTCGATAATACTCTTCATCATCTTCAGGATCATAATGATTTGAACGTACAATATCTTCTGGTGGCTTCGCTTGTGGTCTCTGTGGTTCTGGGGCCCTAACCAGGAAGAACAACATATGATTGCCTTGCACAATTTAAATATTTYAAGCACTTGAATTCAAATTCTATTTTATAGCCTAACTAATAGTAAAGCAATTGAAATAAGAGTTATGTAATTCTGTTTACATGGATTGCTGCTTCCTCTAAAATGTGATATAATAATATTCACTGACATGTAGCACTGAATTATAGGAAAAAGAATCTAGCATACCACTAAAAGAATGGCACACAGCATCTTTTTAATTCATCTGTCTTGAAATGAGGTAGCTATGATATTATAGCATAAAGAAAAAAAATCCTTATTTCCTTTTTACTATACCTATTTTTAAATTATGCAAGTTAAACAGCCATTATTTCTCTTTCTCCTTTGGTCTTTTCTAATCATTTCTTAAGAAATGCTGAGAACATAGTTTTCCACCTCACCAGCAATCATTGTGTCCTTGACAGACTTGTAACCTTACTACTAACACAGAAATCATACTGATACACTCCCACTCTACAGTCTGCAGTTTCTAGTTGGAACCAGGAAAATGTCTTGTATGTACATTTTAATTAACTTCAGCTTCCAATATGGGATTATCAGCTGTGTATCTACCTGTAAGTTGCTTTCTCATGTTCATACTGGCTTTGAGAAGTTGGTTTTGGACCACTCACAGTTGTGAGTGTAGGTTTAGGTGCTAGTTCTGGAGGCTGTAAAGAAAAGCACAGCATATTTTCTTAGCTTTTAATATTTAGAAAAWATACAGCAGCACTTTTTAGAGTAAGAAAACAAAAAAAGGCTCTGCAGGAAAACAAAAGACCCCCAAAACCCAAACACAGGAAGAGTCCAGCACAGCAAGATTCATATAGTGAAAGTTTTCAGTTTCTGCTTTTAAAGCACATCACAGTTAGGTAGGTATTCTACAAGYAGCAGGTTTCTCTCCAAGACAACATCCTACTACTAGTGATATAACTTCATCAACAAAAGCAAGAAGTGAAAGCTTAAATGACTTACCTTGACAGAAGATGTATCATTTGGGTCCTTCATTTTTTCTAAAGATGGTGATCTTCTTCTTTCAAATATCTTAACCCTGCTTCGCACAGACTGTGGTTTCATAGCTGGATCTTCTTCTTCCTCTGCTAGAGATGGTGGTGTAGGCAGTGGTTTACTGTTAGAAGGCAAAACTTCTGGTTTGGTTTGTGATGATGGTGGAGGAGGAAGAGAAATACCCGAAGTACTATGAGAAGGCTCAAATTGTCCAGTTTTAGCATTATAAGGTTGAGGAGGACCTTGTTCATAGCCCCTCATATGTGGGTCAAAGTACTGCTTCGATTCAGGAGATCGAGATATGGCTGAAGGGTATGGCTGAGCTTCTGATTTATATCTACCATGTGTGTCATATCCAGAAATATGTTGATCTTCATACCGCACTTGTGGTAAGCTGAAATTTTTAGGTGCGTGCTCATAGCGAGGTCTACCATCATAACTCATGGGAGGGGGTTCCTCAAAACGAGGTTGTGCTGGGTAATAGCTGTGTTCTGTGCTCTCTTCCAAATTTTGTTTAGAATCAAGATCCCTAGGAGGTTGGTTATCATAAGCTGTTCTTGGTTGGTAGGGCTGCTTTTCATCATAATATGCCCAGTGCTCCTCATAAGGAGGCACACGGTCATCATAATGAAGGCGAGGGTCATAACCACGAGAAAATTGATCTACGTAGTTATTTGAATCATATCTGTATGCTGACTGCTCATACTCCCTACTTGGTTGTTTTTCTGCATACTGAGCCTGAGATTCATAGATCAGATTTGTCTCTCTCTCTTGTCTCTGTACTGGGTGATTAATTGCTGGCTGTTTTAAGACGTAGCTTTGTCTGGATGCTTCTTCACTAACATATGGATCCTTTCGGTATACCTGTTTAAAAAAAGCAGCATATTTTTCATTTAAAATGAAGAGCAACTGCAACCAGTTTCATTTATAACGTAACATTTAAAGCAAATTTAAGTTTTAAATATTAGCCTTAATTTTGTTTAGAAGTAGAATCATGATGCAGTTGTCTGCAATCACAGGAAGCTGAACTTTATGATTCAAGAGATTCAAGTCCTACGTTCAAGCAAAAATTATATACATGTGTGCGTGTGTGTATATATATGTCTGTATATGTACATACATATATACATATATATATATGTATGTGTATAAAACCAAAAAGAAAAGCAAAAATACTCACTGATCTTCATGGTTCTGAGGATTGATTTGGAGGTAGGGAGAGGGGGGATGACACTGATTGGTTTATACATTAAAATTAGCTACAGCACTGCTAGAGAGGGATTTAAAGTCACTCTACACATTGTGTTTATCTTCATGATCAATTATTTCTAGCATAAATTAAAATGTATAAATATATTTTTAAAATAGTGTTATTTTAGGGAAAGAACAGATTGTTCACAAGGCCTCATGAATAAACAGCAGAGAGCTAAAAAGGGACACAAAGCAAAAATCAAACACAGAATGCAGTCTTTTCATTTAAAATAAATTCTTTAAAAAGAACTGAAAAACATAGTTTGAAGCCATGCACACAAAATGTTAGATGATGCTTAGCAATTTAGATGCCTTGTTTGTTGTAAACAACACGATCTTCTGAGCAAAAAAAAAAAAAAAAAAAGATTCTCCAGCTCAGGGTAAAACAAAAAAGATCATGTGCTTGATGTATAGCAGGAAATCAGCGCAACAGTGCAGCACAGGTACCTTTGCTGGATCTATGTGCGGCGATAAGGATGATGGCTCTTGATCTCTTAGCACTATATGAGCTCCCTCAGTACTTGATGTTCTTAAGGGGCCCGCTTGTGGTTGGTAAGAGTTGTAAGGAGCAGGGGTAGGCTCCTCCAGTCTGACATTAGTTAGGTTTACATTAGGATTTACTGCAGAAGTTGATGAGGTTGCAGGGTTTGATTCAGGCGACGGGGAAAAGTAAGGGACTGCAGGTGAGGCTTCTGCTTTCTGTGAAGTGTTTAAAATATTTAAAATATACTGCTATTGAATAATCATATGACTTTGATTTATATCAAAAATACTTTAAATGATGCTTTGATCAACTCATCAGCTACATGTAGAAAGATGCATACTGAAAATARTCATGCACTAAACACTTCCAGAAATTCATCTGTTGAACATGAAAAGAGCAGAACATCTGAATAAACAGCAGAATGGAATTTCAATCCCCCTTCTGTCAAAATAAGTCACTGGCCCAGGAGAAGCTGATTCTCCAATTCATTGCAATATATTACTGCCATTGGTAGGTTCCAGTATGCACTTACAATACCAGTAAGCAGAACATAAACATAAGTTACTTGATCAAGAGAGTTGACAACCTGAAGTAAATGCATGGCAGTGTATAAAATTACTTCCTTACCGCCTGAGAAGCAGCTGCTTTAAATCCTGAAGCATCTATTCTGAGATTTGATTGTGGCTGAGCTTGAGATGCATAAGGAGGGTAAGTTTGAGCTTCATGATGCATTCCAGAGGAATCCTCCCTAACAGGTTCAGAAGAACGAGTAATAGCAGATTCAGGAGGAGTTCCAACCTCATCATTCAGAGTTTCATCCAGTTCCTGATCAGTATAAGCACCCCCTTCTGTATCTGTGTCTTCATAATCAGATGTGTGCCTACTGTCTGTACTGTACATAGAATATTCACTACCAGGAGCTGAGAGGTAAGAAAGGCGGTCATCATGTAAATCAAGGTCATCACTCGTGGCACCATCTGCCTGTTTCAAACAAAATTAAAGAGCAGATCTTTATTGAA
This sequence comes from Rhea americana, assembly GCF_003343005.1. NCBI lineage: Eukaryota > Metazoa > Chordata > Aves > Rheiformes > Rheidae > Rhea > Rhea americana. The sequence goes on from NW_028186149.1 coordinate 3,323,326, forward strand.
ATAACTTAAGGAATATACCTCTTCTTACACTATAAAGCTAAGAAGTTTTTTTTTTTTTTTGTGTGTGTAGAATGAAAAAGTACCCATCATCATCTGATTCACGATAGAAAGCCTGATATTAAAAAAGTTAATAATATTCAAAGTCCAGCAGTAAAATGGCATTATGAGAATTCAACAGTCATACACAGAATTCAACACAGTGGTGGAAGAGAATAACACTTCAGTTTGAAGCTTCTTTCTAGAAGCCCCTTCTGCAGCGTAGGTCTTTAAATCAGTTTACTAAGGGGTTAGATGAGGAGATAGTTGATAGTGTCTACTTCAGTCAAGGTGTCTGGAAAAGATACAAAAACTGTACCTTTAAAGTATTAGCACATTAGAATCATTAATTTGAAGACAGATGAGAAACTAAAAGGAGTTCTGTCTGAGTAGAAATAGCCAGTCCAAATATTAAGAAACATGTAGCAATAACTAATCATCAGCAGCTAACTTGTTGGCATTCCTTTTAATAATAGCTCCACAAGAAGAAAGATCTAATGGCAGAGCCTAACATATTGCTTAGGAAGGTAACAAGAGTTTCGGCAGGAAACATGGGGAATATTAACCTGCACATTTTGTGCGTGTTCTCCAAGTCAAAGGAATGTAAAGTTAGAAAGAACAAAAGGATGTAATTTGGTTTTACACTAAAAAAAATAAAATAAAATAAAAAAGTCCCACAAAGCTGTCAGTATCCAGCACAGACACAGTAGATCACACAGGGATTATTTTTWAAAAAAAAAATAAAAAAGCACTTCAATCCTGAAAAAAAATTCAAAGCAGTAGTACATCCTTCAGTAAATGGTGTTAACAGACAGAAGGTCTAACTGTTACTACATTATTACACACACGGACAACTGCACAGTCTTAACTAACAGAAAATACTGCACTCATCTAATGACAAATCAGTTTTGAGCAGGTTACACAGATCTTCAAAGGATGTCTAGAATCAGGAGGTTTAAAAAAAAAAAAAAATCATTCCACAAGCCTGTATCCGAAACACCAGTATGGGTTGGTGGGAATACACGCACACAAACCTGATCACTACAGTTCTGTTATGTCTCCCCAAAGGAAATTACTATACTGCTTACCTTTCCTTCTGAAACCCACACCAGTTGGTTCTGCTGTTGCTGAATTGCTTCTTTTAGAGCTCCATACCAGCCTTCATTCATTGAATTCAAGTTAATAGTAGCTAGAAGTACAATAGGTTAGTTTGACTTAGGATTTAGATAGAATTTTGAGAAGAATTTATATCACCAGTACTGAAAGCACTACAAAATGTGAACTTAAAACTAACATTTAAAGAGTAAATATCGGCATTCAAAGCAACTATAAAGGCTTTATGTGGTCTGATGCATTTTTTCAGATAGGAAATACTTACTTAACACTAGCCTTGAATAAAGTAAGACTTAATCAGACTGAGAAAATTACATCATTCGCCTATTTATTCAAATGTTTGATTTTAGCTGCTGATGGTAGAGTTGTCATAGCTGTTTCAGGAAGCCATTTTGGATATCTTCATAGTTACACAGTTGTGTTCAGGTGATGCACACACTAATGAACCACTGGTTACTAAACAAGCGGAGCCTGAACAAGTCAACTGCTTGAGTCAGGTGATCCAACTGCAGGTAAGCTAACACTACCCTTCCCATCCTTGGGGCCACAAATGAGTTGACATGAACTGGGATCAAAGAATAAGGCAGGCAAGTCATCAGTATTAGGTCATACTGAGAGCAGGAGAGAATGCCAAGGAAAGGAGAGCCTGGGAAGGAGTTAATGTAAAAATAAGCTAAGAAAGAAGAAAAGGAGAAAAAAAAAAGTTCTCCTCTAAAGGAAGAGAAGCAAGAGAAAATAAAGATGAGGGAAGAAGAGGAAGCAGAGAAGAAAAATAAGACAAAAGTCCGATGAAATACATAAAGTGCAATTAATGTACACTTACTTTTAATAGCAGTGCTTTAGTAAATTTATTATTTCAGTATTGTAGTTTTCAAAGTCTGATTAGCTTAATGCAAAAGGAAATTACGATACCTAGTTACCTAGCAGTAAGAGCAGTTGTTAATGGCAATTCATTTACAGCAATTTCATACAAAAGAAATACTGTTGAAATCCGCAGGAAGTTAAACTCATCCTATCTCCCCTCCTTCATCCCAGTTATATTATTTCTACTCTACTTTTTTAAAATTACATACTTGTAAAGAGGTGGTGATTATTTTTGCGTAGCTTGTGAGCTCTTTCATACAGCTTTCGGGCACTTTTTCGTGATTCTGGGCACAACCTCATTCTCATGGTCTTTACACCTTGTTTAGAATCGGGGTTCAGGAAGACTACAATCGGATACCACTGGGCATAATTCAGACGGTCCACTGCATTTGGAGTGACATCCAATAAAGCATGTTTGTCCTGTTACAATACAATACAATACAAATACAAGTAAGTAAAGCTTTTAAACTTTYTTTTTWAAAAAAAAACTCTCTACATATCTGTTTTGTTACCTTTACAGAGTTCATAATTTTTTTCATTTGAAAAAATACAAAGCCAATTCTGATACCAGGTTACATGGGTACACATATTAAAATTGTAGGACTGACTGCATAACTGAGATTTCTAGTGTTTAGCTCCCTATAAAACAAGCCTTAAGCAGGCAGAAACTACAAAAGGGTGCTAAACTAAAAAATAAGCAAAGTCTTATCCAGAAGATCCAAACTCAATGCCTAGCCCATCACACACTTCCATCCTCCCTTCCAAGGGAKCAATATTTTGAATGTAAGAACTTGGCTAGCTTCATCCACTGCAAGATTCATCTCAAACACACAAGTAACATTCCTGCTCTGCTACTAGAGTATCTGTTCACTACTGAAGGATTTCAGAAAGTTTGCTTTTAAGTAGGAAAAGGAAAGAGTAGAGAGTTATGAACCAGTATCAGGAGTTTCTAGCATATCAAGGAAGCTAAACTGAAGGAAGAAGGTACCAATAGAGAGAGACCTCTTCCCCTATTCCTCCCACAAGAAAACTGACATCAATTCATTAATAAGTTAGCTACRGGGTAAGGGTGTATGTGTGCAAAGGTGAGACTTGAAATAAAGTATCAGTTCGTAGCTGTAATGTCACATATTGGCTTTAAGTGAAAGAGGAAGCAGCTTAAAACAGCCATAATGAAGAGGAGGAAGAACTCCTGGAACAAAGGCTAGAAGTCCTTCCAGGCTGCAGTTATCAGTTTGGAGAAAACGTTTGTTTATTTACTAATAAAAAGATGGAAAAAGAGATCAGCAGGTAGGAGTGTAGGAACAAGGGGTGTAAGAGCATGCAACACAGTATACAATAACGCAGAAAGCAACAAGAGCTTCCACGCCCCAACGCCCCACCATAGTCAAGTAAGCTTGCATTAACTCTCGGTTGGCCTTTCTCCCTCTTCCCCTGCCCTTTTTATTTTTAATCAAAGATTCAGTGGAGTTTTCCATTTTGCAGAACTTCTGTTTTGCCAGTCTGCCAGAACATCAACCATTATGCAAGGCATATTTGTGAAAAAGTTTGCTATCTCTGAATTACAATTTAAGTTTAAACTTCATAGGTTCAACAAGAAAGGAACCCAAGGACTCTAAGAGCTGTCATGTTCTGTTACAAAGCCCAGATTAAAGAATTTATAAAGCACTTGCAAAAAAAGAACATTTTATCCCACTGCTTAAGTTATTTCAATTTGACCTAAGTAATTTTTAAAGCAAAACCACTAATGTGATTTATGTTTCTATATTAAGAATATCCAACATCTTTCAAACTCATACCGGTTCCACATCTGCTCTTGCTCACTTACTTTCAAAGTTTGACTTGGTCTGTTAGAAGTATAGTGATAATAAGAGACTTACTCTATCAATAATCTGTTTTATAGTGTGAAGACGAATAATGCCAGAACTACGTTGGTCAGTACCAGCATCTCTTGGTTCACTCTCTGGTAAAGAGGATACAACAAAAATCTATTGTAAATTTACAACATATTCTACATCCCCTCATTAAGATAAAACAAACCATTTCCTACCTCAAAAAATATCAATTAAGTTTGAAAACACTCCTTTTGAAAACACTCCTCTTAAATAACATAGAAATTAAACTACCAACTAATYCGGTCATAAAAGTCACTGAACACATGTATCTTTGCAAAATCGTAAAATACTAGAAAGGTGCTGAATACAAACAAGGCTTAGAGAAGGCAACAACACTAATATTTTTGCATTCAGAAAAACATCGAACAGCTGGTGAAAAAGCTGACACTTAGTCTGATAYCTCACATTGTCAAAGTCTTGTTAAAAAATGGTGAAAGTAACAATAAATAAAAATTCTAGTAAAAGGTTGTCTATTTTAGATGGGTGAGAAACTTGATCTGACACTTACTTGCAATTTGAAAAATATCTGGCTCTTCTCTAGCAAGTTTCTCCCGTGCAACATCAGCTATTGGACCAAAAATTGTTACAGGTCTGAGAAATCCAGCTGGAATTAAAGGAAAAAAATAAAAATAGAATCAATCTCTTAAAATAAATGCAAGAGACTCTTAATACACTGATGAAAACAAAGTAAACCAAATCACCCTGACAACCYACTACAGTGATATTAACAATAAGGGCATACCTTCCCGAAGAACAACTCTTTCATAGGCAGGAAACTTCGTCTGAACAGGCTGGGCAGAAAGATCTTCTCTGCTTTTTCGGAGATTTCTTTTAGAGCTACGCAAACCCCGGAATCTCCAGAAGTCTGCTCGATCTCCTCCTGCTGTCTTTGGAAGCGTGTACTGTACACTAGCTAGCTGCTCAGCTCTACAACGACAACAAATCCCAAACCAGTTGCCAAGTCAGCTTCTAAAGTAATACTTGACTATCAAGTTTATTCTTCTTAGAATACTAACACCTGAAGCAAGTTTTCTTTGTATTAGAAAGTATTAGTAAGGTTGACCTACTCAGGCAGATGCCACCTTTTGAAGGCTTTGTTTAAATTAACCACTCTCATGTTGATGGAAGTTCTAAGTTAGTTTTCCGCAGACTGTGTAAGAGTCCAAAGCAAATCTATATGCAATTTAGCACAAACCAGGAGCAACTTCAACTTGTTTTTTAAAAAAATAAATAAATAAATGTTAAAAAAAATTGAGTGAACAAGTTATAATAGTGCCCAGTAGATCASGTATATCATTATACAAATATAAGATTTAAAATAGTACTTAAGAATTACTGTTTGAAAACTACTTTAAGATCGTACCTGTTTTTGTTAGGTATGATACCTCTTTCAACTTCCTTGTGATTCTTGCCAATTCGAATTGCCAGCCATGAACCCAACTTGCCATTGTATAGTGTGTCCACCACACGGAACACTTCACCTTTGTTGAAACTTAGTCCATAAGGAGATTCCTTTTCATATTCAAAATGTGTTCGGATATAGAAAGAATCCCCTACATCAGACTCAACAATGCGACGATAAACTGAAAGAAATCGAAACCAAAACATACAATGTTCCACAAGTTCTGCTTACGTCTTGAGGCTCTCATGAATTACTCAAAGCAGTGTCTCCCCTATCTTTRATTCTCCTCCTTTGAAATACATAAAATTATTTCAAAAAGCCTTAGAGTCTCAGAGCTTCTCTATTTTAAGCCGCAAAACTATTAACAGCAAATACTATTGCTGGAAAGTCAACTGYTTCTGACAAAAATCAGGCACTAGTCTAGTTTAATTCAGTTCCCCTAAGAAGAATTACACTAGGAAAGATGTTTGTGCGTACGCATCCACGTGCATCAGCATAAAGTTGGATCTCCACTTACTTGCAAATGCAGAACTATGACAAATGSTTTCCTGCCTCCCCACCCCAACAAAACATTTAATACCAACACGTTTGTCAGATACTATTTTTGTTATTACTACATCGACTCTCTACCCCATTTGAAATAGTAAACTATCCCAAATCCAAAGAAAAAGTTAATAGTCTAAGGTGTCAATTTCTTGCAAGTCAAACATAACTCAATATTAGTTATACTTTTTATCTGGTTCCAAAAGCAGTYCACTACATTGTTCCTAACATACAAATGCTTACCATCTTTTTTCTTCTGTGCCAAAATGGTTACTTCTTCACCTTTAGGAAGATCAAGCAAAAAAAGGACAGCTTCCTCTCTGATGATATTTGTGAAGTCTACGTTGTTTACCTGGTATCAACCACGTAATCAGTTGATTTAGCATACATCATTGTAACAGACAACTATATGCTGGGAAATGTGAACTAGCTTATTACTAATGTTATTTATCCAATTTAACATACACACCCCAAAAATATGCACTCAAGAAACCTTCTGCATCTCCAAATAGATATAACTTATTTCTTGATAAAAGTGCAGCTTTTAGAATATTAAGCACCTATTCATTCCGTCTTCCTTAGACCAGTATTACGGAGCATCTAGCAACACCTGTCAAGCAGTGCCGCTCTCTATTAGACCCAAAATACGCCACATGATTTTTCCAATACATTATAGTCTCTCTTTGGTCTAATATTTGGTTGCTAAATACAGCCTGACTGCCAGGTTAGACAGTGAATATATGACTGATTAAGCATTTTTAAAAAGTAATTCTAAAGATTTTGTTCATATTCCTCCCAGTTATATTCTACAAGCAGTCAGTAAGATGACTGCAGTGCAAAAAGCCTCCTAACGTGAAAGGCAATAAATAAAATTGAATGATCAAAACTCTGGGACAAAAGTTTTTTTTTTTTTTTAAAGAGGAAATACGTAACCAGAATAAACTGCATTTATTGTTCACACTACACATGAAATTTACTATCAACTTGTCAGTAACTACCAAGTGCTAGTTCAAGTGCGCTATGTGAACATATGGGGCAGTAAAAATCAGTTTAACAAAATCAAAGCYCTGCCTTCTTAAAAGCACACACTTGTCCAGGGCATGAAACAYGGAGTAGATCTCTTTAATCATACTTTATTCTTTCACTTAAGATTTCAAAGAGCTTTCAGATTCTAACTGGTAGTAAAATATGTTGCAAATACATATACAAACACAACTTAAAATTTAGTAACTCCAACAGTTAAAAAACCCAACATTTTCAGATGGCTTTAGTTTAGGCAACTAGACACATAACTCACTAACCTTCCTAGCAATACTACAGTAGCAAGAAATTCTGCTTCTAAATCACCTAGTACAGTTCAGAGTACATACAGGAAAACAGTATGAACCACAACAGCAATATATTTGATACTACAACAGAAAAACCACACCACTTTGCTACAATAGAATTTTTGTACTGTCAAAAGTTTGACATACCCTGAGAATCTGGTCTCCCTCCTCTAATCCTTCTTTGGCTGCAGGGCTGTCTTCCAGAACACCAGCTACAAATATGCCAACATCATTGCCACCAGCTAGCCGCAGGCCCACACTATCTCCTTTTTTGAATTTTACCAGCTTCATGCTTGGCCTAGAGATTTAGGAAACATTTCACTTTAGAAGTAAAATAGTATAAAATATCTTAATAAATTTGAAGCTGTGGAGACATGCAAAGTAATAATTCTCCTTTTGCTTCAATTAGAGTACATTATGGTATGCATACCACTAACTGTGTATCACCTGCAGTTGTTACAGACTCACTTATTCATCACTTTGGACAAAAGCTTGATTTGCTCAAGAACTACATGATAGATTCAATTAGAGGTTAGTGTTACATTACCGAAGCATTCCATCTTCATGGGTTGAATTGGGTAAAGGACCATCAGATGGACTGACTGGTAAATCCACATCTGGCTGTCCTCCTTGTGCATACACTGGCTTTGGCTCTATTGAAATATAGAAGTTATGGTGTCTTTTTGGTCTTTTAAAGGTGAGAAAACAAAGCATACCCTAATTAACACTCTAATGACCTCTTCAGTAGCCTTTTTCTATTCACAAATCCTGCTGCTTTTTCCAACTACTTTACTGTCTTCCTGTCAAATCTGAGCTCATTTGAATGAACCAGTTTGAAATTTGGTAACAGCTTTATTATACACCTTTTATAACAGAGTTTGTCCTTACCATATAGCACAAYATCACTTTCCTGCAAGTCTCTGATGATCCCTTCCTAGCCAAAGCTATGAACTCTCTCCTTTCACCCTCCCTTGATATAATCRACCACATCTCACCAGTTTCATTAGTCTGAGATATACTCATTTCCTTGCAGGTGTCTGTAGTGCTATTAGAGAATAAGCTCTTTACTGCTCCTTTTCCAGACTATGCATCATCCAAAGTCAATCTCACCTGCAAACATGAAACTGAATAATACCTTTATTTACTGGTTTACTTCTACAGATATCTCCTCCCATCCAAACTCTTCAGTTTTTTACTGAGCTACTGAATCTTACAAATAGTAGTAAGACCACATAGCAATGAGTCTCACTGCTCATCCCTTTAGTTTTTAATTATTTTCAAGCTTGAAAATGTTTTTTCTCCTTCTACCCTGCCTTTCCAGAGCAGCTGCCTCTGAGCTGTTTGCACAGCTCCTCTTCACCCGTTTTCAAATTGCAAAAAGGTCTTTTCTTTAAACGCCATAAAAAGAACTGCTCAGAACAACATCCAGTCAGCATACATCCAGTCAGCATACTATCTTATCCCCCACCCCATCCTGAAACCAACTGTCACCTGCTGTTACTTAGCTTATACTTCCCTTTAGGATAAGAAAAGGAATCCCTCATATTTTGTTTTTAATATTAGTTGCAGTGTACTTTTTACAATGGCTTCTTGTTCCATGACTGCAGTTAGCAAACACTACAGTAACAACGCATTTTAAAAGCATTATTGTTCCCAATACAACTCAAAACAGGCTGAAGTAACTATAACTTGGTCAGTTTTAAGACTTTGTAAGAAATCATTCCACATCTATGCAWTGGTGTGAATCTTTACTGGGTATCCATTCTCAGAAATACACATAATGAATGTTTTAACATTTTTACCTGGGAGTGGAGGAGTTTGTTTTTCAGTTCTTTCTACTGCCACCTCTTCCACAGTTTTAGAAATATCATCTGCATTCTTTACTGGTGTAGAAATAGCTCCTGGTTTAGTTATTCTCTCATCTTCTCTGCTTCGAAGACTGTATTAGGAAATAAGAAAAAAAAAATCACACCACATATAGAATTATTACAGTGATTGTATGATACTAGGACTAAAGAATAAAATCCTTTCATTGAAGTATCTATTATCATTTAACAAGGTTTTGTTCTTTTACAGCATCAAAATATTAACATTTTTACCATTTCAAAGTTTTTGAAAATGTTGTCCCAACTTCGCTAAAACACAAAACAAAACCAGCAAAACAAACCTCTCCACACCACACACTCYTCTCTGGATACCGCTTCTTACAAAGAGGAAGGCCATCAGGAACTAGACTGCTTATCTTTGCTGCTCCTTGCTTCAAATGAGAAAGCTCTCCCTCATGAGGGGACTCCATAGGGAAAGCTAAGGCRTTTAGAGGTAAAAGAGTCCTTATGTTGCACTCCATCACACCTCCCTGTGGAGGTATGAGATCTCCAGAGGTGCTCTGGGCTGTGTTTTGGCCATGCCAGTCCTGTGTGTATGGGAGCTGCCCTGTGCCATGACRCATGTACACCGTGCAGCATAGCTTCATGAAGGCGAAAGGCAGAATCTAAACCTGTCCCTAGCTGCTTCCTGCCCTCTGCAGAGAACGTGGCCCTAGGTCCACAGAAGCTGCAGTTTATTGCACTTAGAAGTAAAAACCAAGAACATTTCTCATACAGTCATCTGACTCATTTTAGTGAAGGACAACTGGCCTGCTCTTACATTTTTCCTATACATATTTATAGCATAAATCAAAGGAGTATATGACAAGCTAAAAAAAAAAAAAACACTCTCATTCTGAAAACAGTAAGAATATCTAAAGTTCCAAGAGTGTGATTTCTACTCCTTTAGCTCAAAGATCAACTATTTTAACATAGAGGTTGTTTTGCTACCAGCTATACCATAGCAGAACTGTACCTGTACACAACATCCTGYATGTGAAATTTAACTGTTACACTCATCTATTCAATATGAAATAATGTATTAAGGCTAGAGCAGATCAACATTAATAAGCAGTTGAAAAAAATGAAGTTGTAGACTTGGATATTAAGGAGACAGCCTTAATTCCAGAGCGCACACATTCTAAACAAGCTAGAGATTCAAGACACCTACTCAGTTCCTGACTGCACTGGCAAATACACAAGGATACAAAGGTATTTGAAAGAAGACAGAMAGAGCCAAACAAATCCTATCCTTTTATGCAATACCACACTACACTGCCATGGAGAAAATAAACAAGTATTCTAAAAAGGAACAAACAGTTTGGTTGTAAGTGCCGTACACAGAAAAAACACCTTATCTTTCACTACCAGCAGCTAGATGGTGCTACCACACAATAATGAACACCACTTCCCRCAAAATAAGAATGTATCCACAAAAATCCATTATGCAGAGTAAAGACTGTCTGTTAATCAAACCACTACTTCAATGCAGACTTGGAGGTGGGGAGAGAGAGGCAGCAATTACACTGACTCAATACTTGTATGAAAGAATAAGAGTGAACACAAACATGAGAAAAACATGCTTTTCTGAAACATTACATGTTGCATGTATATGAAACATCAGGAACAAAGCTTAGTTCAGCTCCACTCTCTAGAGAGACTATTAGTCTAGAATTTATTAGTATTRCCTTCTTCTGCCAGTTAGTTTTTAAAATATACCAATTATCAGGAGTATACACAAACTATAACAACTCACAGAAGACAGTCATCCTTCACTGGAAACAACCAGCTATTTGCAAGTAGTTGTTAAATACGAGTACAGTGGTTAGATTTTTAAAAACCTTATTTATGCTTTTTTAAAAAAAATCACATAAATACGCTTTTAAGCTCCCTTTCAAAATTGAAAAAAATGATGCTAAAACCATTAGGTCAAGTAAAATGAAATGCAAGCACCGAGTTTTTTTTCTGTTGCCTAACTTGTGTAAAAATATTGCTGTTCCTTTCAGATCTTCAGTATACATTCATTTGTCCACAAAATAAAGTGCATAAGCTAAAGCAATAATTTTACTTTCAGTACTATGCTAAGATATGACTGGACAACTCCTTTCCCTGGAAAAAAAAGTTATCATCTCTCATTAAAGAGAGATGGACACATTTAGTTGCTTAAAAGCAAAGTAAATAATTTACAAACCAAAAGAAATCCTGTAACAGTACGGACTACAATTAGCTCCTCTGCTCCCTGCCAAAGATGTTTGGATATCAAGTGTAAGTTACTAATACTTTATAGTAAATTTCTCATTGAGCACTCTCTACCTTTTTCATGCTCTCTCCCAAAACTTAAGAGAAGCCTTATTCCAAAATACTGTTCTCTTTTGCCTTAGTAAGGCCAAAAATACCACAGTTAGTATACAGGACTATTAATTTTACATTTTCTCTCTGCATAACCCAAAACACTAATTCTATATGCCTTGTGCATCTGCATATATCAAGAAAAATCCTAAATACAAAGGAGTCCCTTTATATTATAAAAAGCAGCTCACCGGAACAGTAACTAGAACACAGGCACTGAGAGCATGGCACAAAACAGAGGCAGTCAAACACCCGAGCGCCTTCCAGGACAYGAAGCGCTCTGCGTCAAGGCTACTCTGCTGCCACGCGTGCAGGCAACATCCTGGGCAGCTACAATGGCTGCAAAAGGTCAGTTGTGTTCTACGCAAGGAAACAAAGTTTAAATGGGAATGACAGTAGAAACAGAACAAAATGAAAAAGCTCAAAACAACAAGAGAGAGAATCTTTTTCTTTTAAGTTGTCTAGCAAGCACTGCATACTTCCCCYCTTCGCAAGATGGTACAGGAAACAACTTGATGCTGTCACTGTTTCTAGGTGATGGAAACTTGCTGAGAAGTGACAGCTGCACTTCCCACGAGTCAAAGGTGTTAAGTGCATATGTGTTCTGGCAGTATTGTTCTTTAACATCTGTGCTGTGTCAGGGACCTTTCCACTCCCCCTCCTTTTTTTCTTAAGTATGCCCAACTGCAGCAGCTTTAAACAACCTTCAGATACAAAACACCAAGTCAGCTGCACATTAGTGCCATCCACTGTGCTTTTCATTATTTGCAAAAAAGTTTGCAAAACATTTCTATGTATGTATTATGTTTGCACAGAAAAGCTTTGAAAAAATATGAATTTACAGGCTTTGTCCAAATACGTATTTTTGCGTATCTTAAACTGTTCACTATGAGAAGATAGCAAGACCCAAGATCAGCATCTTCCTGAGCACATTCAAAGCAAGGTRAACTCTTGTCCAACAGTCCAGTTTTTCAATTAGCTGTTTGAAAGAGACAGAGGAAGCCTCTTGTGCAGTATATAGACTCACAGACTCACTACACAAGTCAGCCTCATCCTTTCAAAACTAATGACCACCTCTACAGAGCTTCCTTCAAGCTACCACACCTCTGTTGCTGATGTTGAAATGACAGACGCACTAAAAAGCATTTTTATGATTCCAGTGTCCATGGAAAGAGGACAGCAAAGGAGAATCAGATCAAGAGCAAGTTGTTTCAGCTGGCAAAAGGTACGCAGAGATGTCCAGGCAATAGGCAAGATAGAGCAATGGGAACAGAGAGGTAAAAAAAAAAAAAATAGCATGCACGACACTTCTCTCCCCTGCCCATAGTACATACTACCATAGTAGTATGCGTAGAAGATCATCTTGCTCTGGCTAAGTATTGCTCTTAAACACAGAATGTCAAAGAACTAAAGGTAATTTTGTACAATCTATTAGATTATTTTTTCCTCCACCTAAACAGCTCTTCTTATACACATCTTTAAAACTTTACTTACCCTTTAAAATATGGTCTGTTGAACAAGTTCTTCCCAAAGCCAGGACATATTATCTTATATTTCATTTAGTACCTAATTCAGTATCAGTTGACTAAAAATTCTCAAAGTCTCCAGAGCTCTAAGTATTTGTCTACATCTGCAGATTTCYAAGTCCCTTCAATACGGAGGAACTACAGAGAAATGACTAGTTAACCTAGAACTACCTCAGAAACAAATCCAAAACCAAGCTTATCTGCGAAGAGAAGAGACTCCAGAGCTGGGTTCCCTCCTCAAAGAGGGGGGAAGAACCCACACCTTTTAAAAATCTCCACTGTATCTGGAAATTATGTCCACTAAGAGTCAATCCTGAGTTCTCACTATTGATTTAATGTACACTTACGTAAAGACTACTAACTGAAATAAAGACATTATCCTACGCAAAGATAGTTTTGACTGAATTAGCACAAGAAATCAGTGACTTTACACACAAACCTACCATTTTCTGGATCCCTTCTAAGACTAACTATGGATTAAGACTAACTTCGGATAACTTGCAATCTACCATAAAAAAAAACATAAGATACCCCCAAAATTACTAATTATACTACCAGTAAATTAAAAAGAACATGTTCTAGAATCTGAGTTTGAGAAAAGTTGGGAGATTTCTATAGTCTAGTGCAGATCTAAAAGTGTCAGTCTGTAGTCAAGCTTTTATGAAAGGACCAAGCACATTCCAATAAAATTTCTCCTCCTCAGCAGACACTTTGCAGAATAGAGGCTAGAAAGTCCCACTGTCTTCAATACATTCTTAATGCCCTCCTAAAGCTCRAAGTCTGACATTTTTTGCACTTAACTTCCTCAGCTTTGTTGTTTTCAAGCAGCTTTGAGATCTTTCTCCAAATTTTAAACCACAACAGGGAATTGCATCTAATTTACTTACAGCAAATCTATTCTTGCACTAAACCCCACYCCTAAATAAATAAGAAAAACATGTTAGAAGCAGGTTTTATTTATGTGGCTCAGGGCCCAACAGATTTTCTGGTCTTGAAAGAGACACATCCAAGAGGAAGTTAATCCATGCCAAGGTAGCTCTTGTTCATAAAGTAAACATAACRGATGCATTCAGAGTTGATATAGCTTCAAAGTTTCTTCTCAGGAAGAGTTTAATTCTTCTGACAATTTAGTCCATAGGGAGGAAGTGACTACCTCAACTACTGTATTTAATAGGGCAAGAAAGAACTAACCCTGGGGTAAATAAGTCAGGGTTTTAATTTTAATGGATTTTCTTCTCCTCCACCAGTTCTTTTCATGTTGTTTTAGAAATACATGGTAAGAAATATAGGTTTCAGATTTGACAGAGACCTCACACCCTTTACAATCAATTTTTTCAGTGTGCCTTAATTGAAGGGCATATACCCAAGAGGAAGGCAAAGCTACAAAATCACTTTCATTAACGTTCAGAATTGTTCAGAGTATTTCAAAATTATTTTCCCACACTAACTCAAGCCCTAGGAACTGTCCTTTTATCTGCATTCTTGAAATGACACTCAAAAATCATTTTTGACTCTAAAAATCACAACACAAACATAACTCCCTTTGTGACATATTCTTAGACAGCAATATCATGACATGAGTAAAAAGATACAGAACATCCATTTATCCTGAACTTTCATCATTGCCTTCAAATTAATGATTTCCTCACCTAAAAATACCTTGAGTTGGTTGATCTTTTTATATGAAGAAGGAAAAAAGTTAACAGCCCCTGCTTTTGTAAGCAGGGATTCAATCCATCTAGTTTAGGACTGAAAACTGTATGGCTGAACTTGCATCTTCTATGTAACAGGATTCTACTTGTTACTAAGGGCATCTATGCCATGAAAAACTGCAATAAGCACAAAGCTGGTAGCTATACAAAACGTAAAGTATTACAATACAGTTAAAAACACTTCAAAACGTGAAGATATGTGGGAAATTCGAGCTAGCCCTCTATTCCAGTTGTCTTAGCTCTCATGGATGTTAATGAGCTATAACGTTTATTTTTAAAGCAAATGAAGCATGGCATCCCTGAGTCTGGAATCCTCTTGTTGAGCATTTCTCACTGATTTGAGGCTTCTATGTGAAAACAAACTTTTGAGCTTTGCGGTGTCTATTCAAATCATTCAGTTGAAGAGAGGGGGAAGTGACTGGAATCCCTCATTGCAAGCAGGAAAGATTTGTCTTGCAGGCATACCAGCTCTCACAAGATATTTAAAAACTTGAAGGCGTAAGTATTGTTTTGGCTGCACCTCTGAAAACAAAAGGTTACTAATAAACAATAATTAAGGATATCAAGGATATTTTACATTCCAAGACTACACCTGCTGAGTAATACAGCTTATCTGCAATAATTAAACATATTTAAAGACATGAGATAACTTTTCAAAAAGGCTTATGAGGAAATTATAAAGCCCATAGCTAAACAAAGCAAATTTCAGCAAATTTACCTAGACTGACCCATCAATAAGGACTGTGCTACTAGTCATCTTGAACCAGATCACAGCTAATTTCTTCCCAAGACCAAATACATCGTATATGCTTCAGTAACATCTCACTAATATTAAACCTATATGGTCATTCATAACCACATTCTAAGTGTAAAATTATTTCAAAAAAAAAAAAGGAATACAGTTTGAGGTTCAATTTCTCTTGAGGCCTAAGAGTATTTGGATCATGAGCAACAGGCTCAGCTGCATCCCTTGAGACACTGAATTCAGTACTACCTTATTACTACTACCATTATACCGCATCACATTTGTCATACTGTATAAATCCAAACACGTCTACTACTTAAAAAGTGACATCAAATAGTTGATTTAAAAATAATACAATGCTGCCATCACCTGCCGTTGCTGGGCTGCTGTGGAGAATGTCTGGAATGGTCTGAAGGCTCTGACCTCTGGTCAGGAGATCGTGAACGACTGCGGCGGGGCCTGTCATGGGATCGGTTGGAATGATCTGATGCCAGCGACTGAATTTCTGAAATGTCTGTTAAATAAAAGTTGTTTTTTCATGAAATGACTGTAATTAAAATGATGGTGTGACCTGTCCACATGGAAATAAGCTTTTGCAGAGATTTTTTTTTTTTTAAATGAAGATGTTAGATTTTCTATGTTTATTTCAAACTAAAATAACTAAATCAATGTTCCTGTAAGAATAATTTCAAGAAAAAGAACAGGACCTTCCCCCCCCTTATTTTTAAAGGTGATCAAAAAACATTTTACCCACATGGCAATCCTACTCGTAACTCATTCCTCCTCCCCACCCTCTTATCCCATATAGGGATTTCATGTCTTCACAATACAGGATATTCCTCTCTCCCTTTGGGAATCCAATCTATACTCACCATCTCTTTCTGAAGCATTTGCAGAATGAATACTGTCAGAAAGATCAGGGACATTCAAGAGTGTAGCTCGTTCATCTCGTTGAACAACCATCTTCAATTTGCCTTTTGACCTTTCTATTAGCGTTTTCGCATCTGCTAAGGACATGTTTTCTGTCACTGTGCCATTTATCTGTAACAGAGTAGTAAGATTACAGTTAGCAATTTACCAAAAAATGATGAATCTACTGTGAAGTGAAGATGATGTTTCTCTGTCCAATGATAYCTAGAAATACATAGGAATATTTACCAAATTGCCATAGTTGGATTCAAATACTATAAAACGGAAGACTTGGGCTCATTTGAGGTACAACATAATGTAGAAAATCGTATTCATCTTTCAAAGACAGAGATCTCTACTACTAATAGCAAAACCAAAAAACCAATAATTACTATTTTTAAGGTAGTCACTATGCTCAGTAGAGTAAGAAAGGACTTTTTTTTTTTTTTTTTTGCACTAATACATTTGTGGCAACATTCCAAAGTGAAAGCTGTTAATAGGAGATGAAAATCCCTGGGTATGTTGATTTTCATAAAATCAAGTTTAACCTGAAAGCAATTTGTAGTGTTGCACAATAGCATACTATAACATGTAACTAACCACCTAGAGCCGAAGTTTCACACCATCTTCCCTTGCCTCCCCCCCCAATATTATGTATTTACAAAGGAATTTTTCCTTTACAAAAGCACTGTTGATCTGACTAAGGCCTGTGGAATAATACCTGACAAAAAAAAAAAATAAATGCTTTATGATTTTATTTTTCTTGAAGTAGTGGATTTATTGTTTCAACTTTAACTTTTCTCAAGGATCAGGAAGTCTATTCCTTTTCTGCTGACAATAATTCTGCCATTGAGCAACAATTAATTCTAAGAACTGTTATATCAACAAATTTTCCCTTTGACAAATAACACTATTTACTATACCTTTAGTACAACATCTCCTTCCTGAATATTGCCATCTCTTGCTGCCAGGCTATCCTGTGATATTTCTTTCACAAATATGTGGCTTGCCAACCGCAGACCGTATTCTTCAAATAGAAAGAAAGATGTAGTTACAGTAACAAACAAAGGGAGAGGTACCCAAAGATTTACAACACTGCTTTACAGAAGATCTACACCCAAAACACAGATGAGATAGAACTGGAAAAAAAAATAAACAAAAAAAAAAAAACAAACAGAAACCATGTATTTTTAACTTTCATCAGAAAATATTTAGAGTAGGCTTCTAGTCTACAGTACTTTTCTAGAGAGTCAGTCACCACAGTTATTACCCATTTTCATACTGTTATGTGTCAGAAAATAAGACAATTAGACACTGAAGACCCTTCTAAAGCACAGTGAAGATACATAGCCACTAACTGACTAGGGGAAGTCTGATGTCCACTTGGGATATGTTTACAGCGTATAACAGTTTACCCTCAATTAAGCATGTGTATTTTGGAATATGAAAAATACTACTGCTAATCCAACAGCAGTTTAAGTTTTCAGTTACTTGCTCATAATAAGCAAGTAAATTGTAAAAGGGCTTCAAAGACTGTATGAAAATTGCTGTGCACACAGCACTAATTTAGAGATTTAGTCTTTAAAAGTCAAAGGTCTTAYAGAATCACAATAAAGTTACCTTCATTTTTCCTTGATTTCACCAGTGTTACTTTGGTAGGTTTCGCAGGTTGACTGGAAGCAACTGATCTTCTGTCTGATCTTGGTGATAAGCTTCTCTCTCTGCTTGCACTTCGATCTCTTACCCAGCTCTTCTCGTGCCTTCTGTTGGCACCTGGACCACCACGGCTACTTCTTGGATCGCGTATCTCTTCATCATAGCTATCTTCTTCATTTTCAGACACAGGTTCAGGTTCTGGTCGAGCTACAGGAATCTGAATTTTCTTCATCCTTCGGATAGTCTAAAATCAGAACATTAGCTATCAGCTTATGTCTACATGCAAGTATATCTTATAGAGCCTCCTTTGTCTTGCATTATCAAGTTTAAATACATGTTAATTTCTCTAGCTTACATTTTTCTTTATTTACAACTAATCATGTATTATATACTCATATCACATGTTCTGATTGTGTATTCTGACATATATGGAGACAATACCTATATGAAAAATTCTTACAAATGCATATATGAAAAATTCTTACAAATGCATATATGAAAAATTCTTACAAATGCATATATTCTGAGAATAATGAGAGGTAGTTAGAAGAACTAATCATACAAAGAACAAAGTCCCATTACAGAAACTGGAAGATTAAACAAGAGTTAAAGATTCAAAGTGATAGTTGCGATGTCTAGCACAAGAACAAATGTGGATGTGTAGCTGGCCCCAGAACAAGTCTACTTAACTGCTGCAAAACAGTACTTAGTACAAGTCTTAGTTAATAAGCAAAGCCCAGTTACAGTCATAACACAAACTGTAGAAAGTCATCCATGGACACTGACTGTAGAACTACAGAAAAATATTACTGACTGTAAGTGCACTGAAAAAATATTATTAACATGGAGAAAGGAAAAAGCTTATGTCAGGTGAGAATATCACTACATACTGATCAGCCTAAGAATGAGTCTTCTAACAAAATCTCTAAAGATTTTGGACCTCTATTCAGGTCCAAAAAAAGTACAAGAAGCCCATAATACAAGATGATTAGCAGTGATCCACAATAGAACTCAGAAGAGAGATCCTTCCTAGTTTAGTATCCTGGAATATTTTATTGTAGACTTAGTCCACATCAACAAATGAAAAATCTTCAGCCTACACACCTTCTTTTAGGAGAAAAAAAYTGAAGTAATCAAAGCAAAAGATTTCATTTTTTTCAACAGTAATTTTAGAACTGCATGGGGAGTCCAGAGTAAAACTTTAGACTCTACACAATCTGCCTCTTTCAGACGCAACAGATGATATATTGTGTCATACTAACAGTGTTACCAAATGTCAGAAGCAAAACTAAGCCCAAAACTTAGAACATCAAAAAGAAGAAAACAGGCAGATGCGCTTGTGAATGCCCTGAATCCTTGCTATAAAAATCTAACCAATTGATATAGAGCACAGATTAAGAGTAGGACAACTGTAAATAAAGTTTTCTGTGAGTTCTCTGCATCAGTGTTTGTTTTTCCTCTGCATAGAGTGACAGCTCCCAACAAGGAGGAATGCCTTTGTAGCACAACTCCACATTCTCCTTCCAAAGAGCTACATATCCAAATGCCTCTCCCTCTTTTTAAACCCACAAATCAGTTACTGGCACTGCTCAAAACTTTTTTCACTAACATGTAATCTACTGTACACTCAGTGTCTTATTGACAGTAATTCTCCTTATTTTCAAAGCCTGACAATCCTCTGAAGTTATGTTTATGCAAACCACAGAGGAAAGGGAACATTAGTGCAGAAGCTCAAAGTTAGTTGTGCTAACACAGACATATCTCAAATATAGCTGACTGTCTCCAGCATAAAACTAGACTCCATTTAAAAGGTTTAGTTTTGTAACACATAGCATAAACAGGTTATGAATTAAGTTCTTTCATTAATTGATTTACTGATTTTTCTCTGAGTAAGTCTGGAAATCATTGCATTTCCACAACTGAAACGTACAAAGATTTGTTTGTTACTTGGAAAGGAGGTGAACACAATGACACAACAACTAGATCTTCCATTGACTAGGTCTACAACATTAATTACTATGCCCAATATTTAAGTCCTGAAAGTCCTGCACAGCACACTACACAGATGGTTTGTCTTTAAGGAATTGCCAGATTCACAAAAGCAAAGCATAGCAGTTTTTTGCAACCTTATTAAAGCACCCAAGAACACCACAAGAAAAATTGCCAGCATAAAAGCTTTTCTGCAAAACCTGAAAAGTTCATTTTCTTAAATTAAGCAATTACTGAACATTGTATTTTTTTGTATTTTATTTTTTCAGTAATATAAATCTGCAAATTCTATAGAAAGAGATTGCTGCTCCCTAGTGATGATGTGTTCTGCTGTTTTGCAAGTTCAAAAGACAACCATGTACTTTAAAATAGTACAAAATTATAGGAATTAAGGTAATCATACTTTATTTTGGCAAACTATTCGTTGAGCATAAGGATAACGTGAGGGCTTGAACAGTGGCTAGCATATACCAACCTTTGAAAAATCTGATAGAAGTACACTCCAAAAGGCAAAGAAAGAGCAGTCAAGAATTGAACTTAAAACCTGAGAACAACTTTATGATAAGGAAAATATTACCCAAATATCACTGATATTAGAAAAAGTGATTTTGTGTGACCCACATGATAAACATCATATCATCACTTAAAACCTGAAACATCACTCAGTATTTAGCCAAGTATCATTCACGCATCTTGCATGTATTTCATCATAGACATCTCACCAATTTTTAGCTCTATCATTACTGAAATAAGCTTAAATCTACAAGATGTTCACTTACAATTTTGGCATTCTTCCCACTTTTCCTCAGTTGCTGAACAGCAAACGCATGTTCGACATTATCCATTGAAACTCCATTAACCATTGCAACACGGTCATTTTCTCTAAATGGAAGACAGTATGCAGCATAAATACTTTAAGCCAAGTAGAAAAGTTATTGGGGAACAAGCATTCCTGAAGAAACTACATGTAGAATAAACTTACTATACAGACAACTACAGATATCTCAAGAATAAAACAATTAGGAGGTTAATTTAAGTTATCATTGCCAAATATGAATGCCCTGAATCACAACTTATAGTTKGGCACTTACTGTAGCAGTCCTTCTGCTGGGCCTCCTTTCAGCACATCAGAAATAACTATTGATGTCTCACCACTCTGAAAGTGGGGATTATCTCTTCCTCCAGATATTGCAATACCAAATCCAAATCCAGGTGCCTACAATGTAGTAAAACAAATACTTTTATTAATATTTACATGTCACAATTCACATTATGTCAAACATGGAAAGGTCCTATGGAACAAATGCAACTTTTTGGAAGAAAGAAAGATCAAATTAACCATGCAGAAGACCCTGCAACTGAAGAACATAAGACAGACCAGAAAACAAGGCAAAACCACCAAAAAAACTCTATCTTTAGAAGTCAGAGATGATATGACACTGGCTACCTAATATCTCAAGTGCAAAACATTAGTATTCCCATCCATATTTTTATGGCCTGGGTCTCAGACTGTCATCACTAGGATCTCAATTTTCAGTAAGCCTAACACAACATACCACTGTGTTGATACTGATTCAAAGCCATACTACACTTTCTTTGAGACTTCCCATTATGGTATTTACCCAGTTTGACCTCACCTGCCTCCAAAACTGACAGTATCACAGCACACAGTAGTATGACTGCAGGCTCAGTTCTTAAGAATAGTAGCAAGATCACTTTTACCATTAAATATATCAAAACCTTGTCAGCACTTGCAAATCTGCATCTTAACAAGAGCCATTTGTTTCAATCTTTCCCTCTAGGGCGACCTGCCACTACAGCAAGGTCAATACCTCTGAAAAGTTATTCCTGTTAGATATTTCAAGGTATGACAATTATGCTTACTTTTCTGCCCAGAAGCAGTGAGGGTGGGAAATAATCTAACTGTTTTGCCAACTGTCTAGTTCTTCCATTATTGCTCAGAAAATAAATATTGGCAGGAGAACAATCTATTCTCATTTGAATGCTATTTAAATTTTGCTCACAAAGGTATTCTGAAATTTTAGACTATGAAGAATACGCATTAACTGAAAGGAAGAGACTGAGTTTTCGYCAATTCCTCCAGTTTCACAGCAGCACACACTCTGTGCCAGCAGAGTTATTCCTTCTTTTCTTCTCCTCCTCCTCCCTTTCTTTCTCCAGACTTTTGGACAAACGCAATCCAGCTTCAGCAACAAGGTTCCTATCCGTACGGTGGCTGCAGAAGCAGCACGGCAGTTTGCATCAGGCTGGCACACACACAATGTTTGTTCAGCCTTTCAGACAGTAGTTACTGATCAAAACCTGTTTCTCATTTCCCCAAAAGAGAGAGGATGCAGGGAGATGGTTCACATTTAGCCAACGGGCAGTGAACAGGACCACGCAGTATTAAAACAAAGATCTGGAGAGTCGTTGTTCAGAGAGAGATTTCAACAAATAGCAAGTACTGTTACTAGTTATGAAGGAAACAAGGTTGCTCTAACAAGCTAGAAAAGAGTCTTACTGCTTCTTTTATCTTCATTTCAAACCTTTAAAGCAGGCGTGGACAGTTTTCCAAGGGGCATTCCAGCCAGACCAACCTGAAATCATGGCTGGGGTTCAGAAATTGCTAAACGAAACTCTGCCATGCAGCAGGACAATTTAAAGGATCATAATGACTGTTTAAGTCAAAGGAAACTGAGGTTTCCTTTGGGGCTTTTAAATAGCCTATGAAAAGAATACCTAATAGCCTATGAAATATATGACGAGAAAACTTTTCAAAACACTGAGATTARCAAGAGCCGATTCTCTTTCGCATGCCAGCATTTTCTCCTTCCTTTTTCCATGACTGTAACAAAACAGAGTTTAGTTCACACTGTACTTGCTTGGAGAGGGGGRGAGAGAGCAAAAAAAGATACTTACGCAAGACTTTAAAGATTCACTACTTTTCCTTAAACCATAAGCCATTTCTCAAGGGCTGGAAAACTTCACTGGTTCCCTGACAATCTCTTAATTCAGTAGCTGAAGACACTGAACCTCATCACAAATTACACAAGATACAAACACGCATCCTAACCAAAGCTGTGAAAAGGTAAAGCATCTGCCACCCCACGAGCCCAGCCACTGCAATGACAGACCAGGGGAAGGCAGCGACTTTCCCCTCGCGCCCCGAGACCGGCTGGGACCACGGGAACAGCATCTGTGTAACCTGGCACACGAACACGTGCAACCCACATTTCAGGAGGGCACAAACATGCAATGCAGAGTGCCATGGTTTCCTCTGAAAATCCTTTACACTTAAGCACGTAAGCCAGATGATCTCTCAGTAAAAAGTAAACTATAGGTAGCTGATAAATTTTAACAGAACTCAGGGCTAGCTCAGTCTCTCAAGTGCAAAGCAGGGGTCCAGGAAATTAAAAATGGAGTAAAGAAAAAGGAATCTTGGTTAGAAGTTCAAAGCTCCYRGGATTCTTTCTCTCCCCTCTCTTTCACAGGAGAGTCTACCAAGACCCCTGCCAGTAGTGCTGGAATTCAGCAGAGCACAGTGTTAAATCCCAGCAYGGTCCGAATCCTTTTGTGCTCCCTTCCAGACTCCAAGACACCCGAAGCAGCTGGATCAAACAAATCTCACGTCAGCACTGTATCAAAATGCCAGGAATGACACACATATACCACAACTACCAGCACTATGTTCTGTCCCTAATTTGCAACGACATCGCTGGAAAGTAAAGGTCATAGAACAAAACCTTATAAAACAAGCGAATAGAGCTGCATTCTTTAACAAGAACTCCCTAATTAGGCACTCCCTTGTCTTTTGTCAGGCTCATCTTTCAAAGACTAGCAACCTATGCCCTTTTTAAAGGGTCATCAGAGGATCAAAACAACACGCTCAAAATAATGTATAACCTTCAAAATATGTATCTTCTGAAGTGCCATTAATTGGCTTACACAAAGGCTCTGTATGCATTCATTAAGTTGTCCCATACAAAAATACAGAAACATTGTGTTTTCTTTAAATACAGATAGTGCACTACACATTAATAAAAGCCCATCAGTAGAAGTCAATTAAAAAAAATCCAAAAATTCAGTAAAAGTCAGACTATGCAGATGGTTAGACTGTGGTGTCACACAGAACATGGTAGTGCAGCTTTTTTTTTTGGGGGGGGGGGGGCTTTAAATATATTTCAGAAACAACTGCATATAAAATACCTACTTTCCTAAAATGTAATGACTATTACCAAGACTGTTTATATGCACACAGGCACACACACTTATGTATATTTATATTCACACAGTCGTCTACTCTGATAGAACCAAAGAATATTTACTCTGCCATAGGCAGAAGCAATTGAACTCTCCTGGAGATCAGCACAGGTTTTCCTTGGTGTGACCAGGCATAACTAGTCCGTGCTTGCAAAGACTGCAAACAGAAAGCAAATGCTGCACTTGCAAACATTAGCAGAGGAGACCTGAAGATCCCTTAGAAGCAAGGGTAGAACCCCACAAAGGCACTTCTGCAAACATTAAAAATTAAGGTGAGTTTTGAACACTCATATCTGGCAGCAAATAATAAAAAGCTGCTAACAGCATATASCTTAAGTTCCAGAAGATCTTCCACAGAAGACCACTGACCCTACAACAGAACTCAATTTACTTAGCAAGTACCGTGTACACGCGTGTGTACGTGTGCGCGCACATTAAGGTGYGCCAGTCAAAGATCAGAGAACAGGAATCCCTGTGGTAGGGGGGATGCTAACACACTCCAGCCCAAGAAACCAAACTTCTATATTATGTAAAGCAATGCTACAAAGTTAATTGTCAGTGCTGAACGCGCACTGGCATTCTCCCATAGTGAAACCAATTACCAACAGGACACAAACACGAGCCTCAGAGAACAGGAATAAACGCAATCAAGAATATTCTGAATCTTTATGAACATACACACACATTATCTAACAAACTGCTTGAACTTCCCTCCTGTTATTGAGGCAGTCTATTATTGCAGATGTTAGTGGACCTTACTAATTACCTAGTTTTTATCTAGTACCACTAGTAAAAGCAAATTAAAATGGAAAAAGTTAAACTAGAGCAATTACTTTGGGGCAGAAGGAAGGGAGAAAGATTTCCTTACCATTAAAGTAGGACTAGTAGAACTTTTCTACCTCTTCCAGAGGTATTTACTATGGTTTTATATTTATTTATTCTGAATCAGATCTGTTGTACTGCTTTGCCTAGCTTCATTTCTGATTTCAAAATACTGACTGAATGCACCAAAAAAACCCATACCCACAGAAAACACCCCACACCTCCCCACGATGAATCTCAAGAGCTTTGCAGACATTTCAGTTAAACAGGAAGCCAACACCACGAACCCCAGCTTACACCCACTCCTGTGGGAACGCCACCCGGGTTAATCGTTCGTTCACCGCACTACCGGCGGCCAGCTCGCGGCCCCGGTCACGCGGGGCCCGAGGACGGCCACAGCGCTCCGCACGGGACACGCAAGCTCAGCTTGGCGGAGGGGCTGGGGGACACAGGGGAGGGTCTCCAGCAGCGCTGCAGCTCCGCTGAGTGCGGTCACCACACTCGTGCAAAAAATACTCTRTAGTCACTAAGTGGCATTTCCATGCTACGCAATCTATTAACGTCCAGGTATCTTGAAGTATAACTGAGGACAGGATGTTGATAATCTAACACTACAAGAATGTCACAGAAGTCGAAATCAAAAACCCCGCAAGCGAGCATGTGGTCGCTCTCCTAAAACCTTCTCCTAATGCTGACGCATTCTAAATGGCAATTTGTTTAGTATTAGCGTAAGAGTTTTGATTTTGTTATCTGGTACGTGAAAATATTTTGTTTTGGGATTTTTAACTGGCTAAATTCACGCTATCAAAGTCATTATGCCATCAGTTTTCAGCATCTGAATGCAAGATACTCAGCTAGCAACACAGTTAGACCAGCACAGTAGGCAGAAGTTTGGCACATAAAAGTATCAAAATTATAAACAAATCACTTCTTTCCCCTCTGTACCAGGGCTTCTGATTTCCTGTGCTGCAACAGATTTCCTGTGCTGCAARTCAAACTAAAGACACGATTTCTAGTTGCTAATTATTATTTCCAGTTTTGTTCAAGTTAACACCCTACTGCAATATCTCATTTTTCTGTCATGAGCTGGCTGAACTCCTCATTTACAGGTTTCACAGAAGTTACTGCTTAGATTAACCAGAGAAAATTTTGGGTTTTTTTCCCACAAATGGTTGCATTTAGAGACAGTAGTTTGTAAGGTGACACTTTGGTCAAAACCTAGCATAGCTGCTCTCTTCTCCTTAAGATGGCAAGTACTAAAACGGTTATTTCAAATTAGCCACGTTAAATAGATGAGAGTTAAGAGATAGAGGTGTACAGAGAGAGTAGACCAGCTGATTTGCTTTCTAGTCACCGAAGTCCATTCATCCGTAAATGCTACAATTCTAAAAAGCCTTGATGCTATATTGAAGAATTAGAGACAAACATCATTTGGCTTCCTTGAGAAAATTCTCTTATCTCCCTTCTGTTGGAACAAGTATAGCTTCTTAAGCAAGTATTTCATAGTCACCTTAACACTGAGCCACTGCCAGAAAGGGCAGCCCCATCTTGTTCCAATTTGCCCTAAGCAGCTCATTCCCTATTGTATTCCCCTTCTCCTTTGTACAGCTTCCTGACAGCCAGATCAGGAACTGATTTAAATTCAGAGTAACTCACAGAAGAAAAGAGTCAGTCTAAGGGTAAAAGTTGTCTCTATAGTCAGAGTCCCAATGTACACTCTTAGCACTCAAAATCACCATTTTGAGTCACTAATTTTAAAAAGAAGTCTTGAATGCTTTATTTATCCTGCACTGTTTCATGCTTTGCAAATTAAGTTTTAAACATATTTAAGTACAATCACACTACAACCTTTATAACGTTATATAGCCTTGCAACGCATGAAACACTTTGGTTTCTAAATTTTCAGTTATGTGCAGAAATAAACTAAAGTTTTGCTTTTGACATGATTATTTGTAGGAAAGTTTATCTTTGAAGTCTGACAAATGGACAAATAGAGGTACTATCAAACACTGCTTTTACAACAGTTCTAAATTTAAACAAAGGAATATGACAGTTTCCTTTGCTTTTACTTCCTGACATCTGGCTTTTYCCCTATTGTTTTCAAAAGCTACCAGTATCCTGAGTTCGGCACACACAGCTAATTGTATTAACTTACCCTGTGAAGAGTTACTGTGTGTTGTTCCCATATAGCTGTTTCTTCCATTGTTGTGCTCTAAGGAGAGGAGAAAAAGAGAGAAATCAGATTTCACTTTCAATAGCTAAACAACTGTATTATATCGTTAAAAAAAATTACACTCAAAATTAACATTAACATTCATACTGATTCGCTACAGAAAATCAAGGCTGGCTTGTTCATTACATATTTCCTGTTTTTATACATCAGATCCGAACTTCCGTGCTGTTTGGAGTGGGGGATAATGGTAAGATAAACGGCTTTTTAAATCATTATACCCATACTATTAGTGATATTATTAATCATATTAGTTTATTTAAATCACTTAAGTTCAGTCACTTTTTAAAAAGTTTTAAGCTTTGTGGGTTTTTTTGTTTTTTTTTTTTAACAGCACATAGTCAATGCAATTTTACAGAAACAGGAAAGAAATTAAATTCTTTTCAGAACTTTATATAGCAGCTTTAGAGAGAAGGACTGCCAGAAGCATTTGTGACGTAGACTCCCTTGGTTGCTGACTAAGAGTGCAGTAAACGAAGTTGGTCTGATGCCCAGTTTCAGTGTTCTACAGTTATCAGATGTATTGATTTACTAATTTACATAGCTCCTGGTTTCTGTGAGCATTCCACCTTTTGCTTGTTCTAGCTATACATATTACCACTAATTCTTGAATGCCTCTCTACAGATCATAGTAYCTGTGCTACTCCATTACGCATACAGGTCGCATCTGACAGACTCTGCGGTTCAGTGTACGCCAATTTCTAAGGCAAACAGTAACACTGCACAAATAAACAACATCCTATGCAAGGAACCAGGATTAAAWAGTAACATTATGACAATATTTACATACCAGCATTTCTGCTCCAAAGAACAGACACTCGCACCACTTAATTTGCCACAACAGGCAAACATTTTCAAAAGGAAAGATGGAGGAATTGGGGAGGGGGGAAGGAGAGAGATTTATAAGATCGGAAAGAGGCAGGAAGGCACCTCTGCATCTGCGATCAGAAAATCTCACAGTAGATCCTGCTATGTTTCCAGAGGAAGTACCCAGTGTTCTGTTCCATGTCCTCCTAAGCAAACAATCTAACCAAAAAGCTAAATTGGAACAGGGACATCTCTGAAACCAATTAAATTAAAGGATTTATTATTATTATTATTATTAAAGACCAACACCTAGCCCTCACCCCCTCACACACAATTACAGCAACTCAGTCACTACAACAAAAATATTCAATACCACTGAAAACTTCGTCCAATTTCGTAACATGAGAATTTGCAACTAGGTAAGATTAAATTTATTTAATAATTTAAAAGAAAAAAAAAGGAATTCTTCTCATGGTCCCCAAAAGTTGTTTTTACATTTCATATTCTAAATTTCAGTCAGTCAGTGTGTGTTAAGAGTATTGCTCATTTTCTCTTGCTGGATTCGCTTCTAAACATGCTGGTGCAATTTAATTGGGAGGCATGTCATGCACACAGGCTCCCTCCGCAACTCAGTACCTGTTGCTTCTTTACATTAGATACTGACTCAACTCTAACCCAAGACAAGATTAGGACTAATCATGCTTCCACATTAGAATTTTTAACGGTAATTGAAATATATCTTAAAACAGTAACAAGTTCCATGCACAAAGCCATCTTCCAAACAAAACAGAACATCTTGTCTGCTAAACAGTTAAAGAATACTGATTTTCTTCCCCATTTGTGATGCTCTCATTCTGTCTTGCACTTGGCCAGAGCTTCCCAGGCTAAATATTTTTCATCAACAAATAAAAATCCAAGTAAACTTCTACTTAGAAATAAAACAACTTTTTAAGTAGCTCCTGTTCAGAAAAAGATACAACAGGAATGTAATAGAAGACTAAGTGTGCAACAACTTTGTATTATTTAACACTAAATACACATTTTCAAATAGGTTGCCCCACTTCTACCCACACGAGGCTAATCCCAGGATCAGCAGAAAACCAGTCCGCCCCACCTCCCGCGCGCGCTGGCAATGCCGCGCAGGCACGTCCCGCTGCGCAGAGCTTGAGCTAGCTGGCTGACAAGCGAGACCGTGACCGCCCCGAGCTCTCTCGCCTCCTTAGCGAAACCAGGCACACAGGGCCACGGTGCAAACACACCRGCTGGGTCCGTACACAGCAAGGACTGTTAACGCTCAGTTTAACCAGCTACGTACTGCTCCCATGCGATCTGGAGGGAGAACTAATAGGCAGGAGGAGTAAGAGAGAAAGACCAGTTAGGAAGAAAGATGAGGACAGCCCATATAACATATTTCTGAAAACTATGGGAATACTTACTAGCTAAAAAGTTAAAATTAAAAGAATACACATATTTAGTGGCTGGTATTACATAAAATCTCATCAGCCTTTCCAGACCTGGACACAGTGTTCACTGTCCCAAAGCTCAGCCTACTGACCAGAGCTGCTCTCCTCACGTTAACTACTGCAGCCAGGCAAACCAGTCCCTTCCGCTAAGGCATCTCCACCTTATTTTCTCCCCATAGAAGCAAAGCTCCTGCTTGTATTTTTGATGAGAATTAAAAACATGCCACTAAAATTCCTTTTGAAATGTCTCAACAGATMGAAAAAGTTATTAAGTATGCCTTGCCACACTGCAATATTTGGGATAATAGTCAGTGTCCATTAGCTGAGGAACAGAGACAAGCATAGTCATTTACAGTTCAGCATCAAGTTACAATATTCAACACAGTGTTCTAGTTTAATGTATGATCTGATTAAGGTCAACAATTAACTGTAAGAATAGCTAAAACCACCATCTAACTCTAACTAGATAACTTGTTACTCAACTTACTACTCAGGAAGGAAGAACATGGAGTTGTTCAATTTACTCTGCCCTTAATAGACTAAGTAGGTCATCTATGATATTTGTAGAGATTGTCTTTGAGATGGAGGAATCAGCCTAATGACACTTACTTTACAGATTTAATATATTTATATATACATTCGCACATGTAACAGAGTTACAGCCTCGTGCCATAGCTTCATTTAATTCCCATTCTATTCCTCTAGAAGTTCACTCTTTCCTTTTTCAGCATTTTCTCTTCTTCATTTTCTCCTTGATATTATCTTCTCTTCTCCACTTATCTATTGCTATACCTCCCTCAGATTTTTCTGTGACAATCATTTCAAATTCACAAGACTTGGAAACATCAAATATCCATTAGTTAGACAGCAAACCAAGTAATACAGTCTTTTCACACTCTCTGCCTGAACAAACAGTCCAACCAAAACCAGTTAAAGCAGTTCAAATGAGGCCAGAGCTGAGTTGTTGGCTTTGACACAGACTCCCCGAGTTATCTGTAAAGCAAGACTGCTCTTGCTCATCACCTCATCACAAGACTAAGAAGCTTGATGAAGATCTGAGAAGCACTCATGCTAAACACCAGTAACTGAGGGCGAACTAGTTCGTGCTGTTCTCCATCTGCCGAGGTCCCTGTTGTGACACTGCTCTTGSACTATACCTGCAAAGTGCTGTGTTCAGGAGTCCTGGAAGGACTTGAGCAAATCCCAAATCTGTAGAAGAGGCAAACCTGGCTTGTAAGGTTGCTTTGTTTGTTCTGGGGTGCATTTTGGGTGAGGGAGGGGGAAGACAGGTTTTCTACTGATATTAAAAAGAATAAAAGGTCTAGAAAGACTACACGAGAGAGAGAATCAGATTCAGCATTAAACCTAGTTGTACTTTATTAAAGCGAGGAGTTTCCTTAAGATCATCYTAAACATCTTTACACCAACAGCTACTCCTACTCCTGCATTCCTATTCCTGTAGGCAGCAACAGGAAGTATCTTTCTTTTTTTAAAGGAATAGTTCATACAGCAGGTTGCAATTCCTCAATATGCAAGGAATAAAACTTTCAACTTTCTCAGAGTCTCAGATTTCTGAAACTCCCAAACTGTGTTCAGCTTCATCTTTGATATTGCTGAGAAATAAACATCTCAAAGTAACAATCTTYCCRGAAAGTTCCTGTTGGACATATAGGTTCCTCTGAAAGAGTATAAGCAATTTTGTTCCCCTTCTCATCTTCCATTTCTTTCTCCATGCATGTGTTTGGGTGCACGTGTGCATGCACACATACCACGTGCACAAGGCCAACTTTGCCCAAAGGATTAACTTGGTGCTTCTGCACCAAGATTTTCCTTYGAGCATTATGAGGGAGAAGAGCCTTGCTGGGGGCAGCTGAAGGCAGTCTGTCTCGCTGCCAGACCGGCCAGCCCACCCACCTCTCGGGCAGTCGGCAAAGCTGCAAGCCGCAGCCACGCAGAACCTACCCACAGGCTTCAGAAGACCGTTCAAGTTCACATTTGGAAAGATTCAAATCCCAGCCATAGAAACCAGGATTTTTAACTACAATAATGCAAGGTTCCCGGGGTAAAGGTTCTTGAGGATAACATTTGCTTCTTCAGGCTCTTAAAACTGGAAGACATCTCAGATCAAGGCCGAAGTTTTACATGATCTAGCAATCAAAACCAGAATAGCTTCCTAACCTTTCTAAGGGGACCTAGCCAGGGAATTATCTTCCTTGTTTATTTAACTGAACCGCATTTGCAGAGGGAGCCAATTAACTGTGTCAGGAATAACAAATTTTAAATCATAATTGAGCAAACAACTGCTTAATTTTGGCACATTACATGAGGCCAAACAAGCTTTTAATCACATTAAGAAAGTAATATTCTTCACCTAATGTCTTAATTCAGCAATGATTTCCTATAAACAATGAATGATAATTTATCAACTCTGTTACACATTTCTATAGTATAAAGACCTACTAGTTTTACTAGCTTTTCAACATTTACTAAGTTTTTAGTTTACTAGTTTAGTTTCTTAGGTTTTCAAATAAATTCATATTTAAGTATCAACCTTAGAAAAGGCAAATTTTCCTCTAGCCAAAGGAAGACTAAGGAAGCAGAAAAAGTACTTCTAGTACCCTTACAAACCTGGTTTTTACAGATCAGCACTGACAGCTGTCAGACAGACGACAAAAGGAAACAGCTACTTCTGCGACCTCGTGGGACATACTGGTTCCTGCTTCCCCATGCCCAAAGTGTGAGGGGGAGGAAAGCTGTCTGTGGTGGACAAGTCCTAGCTCTGTCCTCAGGATCACAGCAGGCAAAGGGCAGAAATCACACAACCAGGTCAGGAACTGAACCCAATGAGCTACACACTGTCCCTGCTCCAAGCCTGCAATAGCTACGCTGTAGCTTCTGTGCAGCCTTAGTCCCAACAAAACATTGGCCTCTAGAAGTGCAGCTCCTAACTGTCCGGATAAATCATAGTAATCTTGATAAATAATTCCCCTATTCTAGGGAAGTTTGGAATAAGGAGAGAAAGGAGGACTGAGGCTATATCCAAAGGCAGCAAATCTGTATTTAGTCTCCATATAAAGACAAAGAAGGCTTATCAGACATTCACACACCTTATCTACCTTGCTGCAATTTTTTAGCTTTAAAAAGTCTGAAAATTGTATTTGGGAAGTCTGCTTCAGCATCAAAATGCTCTTCAACCTCAGAAGTTTTAATGGTTTAATGCAGAATTAAAATATATTTTATTTGTGGGAATAGAAACAGCAAGTTATTATAACAGTTACAGCATTTGGAACTGTTATAAGAACTTTTGCTTGTATGGTATCTGGTTGCTGATACTTACTCATTAAAATCACCCAGAAAACTGAATCTTCCCTCAGCTAGTCAAAAGCCAGGAAGGAAGGTTATTCACCCCATGCAAGGTCTTTCCGCAGTAACTAGAAGCAATTAGTGCAATGAGGACAGAATCCTATTATCAAACTTCATTTTACCAGCTGGGATTAGAGCTGTCTCACAGCTTTTGTATGATATATGCAATACCCTATACCTCTTCTACAGACTACCTTAAAAATACCTGAGCTATTTTAAATACTGGAAGCCATTACAGTGGCTACTACTGGAGCTAAAGTACCCAGCCTCAGAGCAGCATACTGGGAGACAGGAGAAACAGCACACTGCACCTTGCTGAAGCTCGCTGTTCATACTCAGAGCTACAGTTTGTCTACACAACATTTTGCAGGCAGCACACCAGTATTTCTTTACTTCATCATCACTCTCTGAAGTTTCCATTAGTCTATTTTTTAAGAAAAGACTCCAATTATCCTCAAGACAGATCAGACAAAGGAGTTCAGGGAGTGTTGCAGAAAACTTTGCCCACCTGAYGCTCCTCGATTATACCTTTTACACAGCAATGTTGAAGAAAGAAGAAAACACTAAGGCATTTTTTCCAAGATCTACAGAAGGAAAAATTCTCACCAATACTGAAGCTGAGAAGCCATTCTCTACTCTCACATTCTACGTGAATGTGAATCCATGGAAGTAACTCTTTTRGAAGCAAAAATATTAACCTTATTCCTTCAAACAGGCTTAGGAAATGCCTAAGAGTAAAGCAATGTATCTCAATATATTTATTATTGCTTATTTTATACATTTCATAGGTGCTGAAACTAGTCAAAGTTCCACTCCTCCTAGGGGCTCACCTAGTCAACAGGCCACCTCTTGGAAAGCTAATAGCACATAAAACACATCCTACTCCATACAAATTTTTATTTACCTTCATCAGGAAGTTTTTAGAACTTAGAGTATCAAATGAAGCTAAAACTGAAATGAAGGACTCACACTGATCTTAGTATCTCCACTAGATGTGAGGAGTGTAAGAGTGGCTGTACACACTTTGGCTGGAATCCAGCTGGGGCCTCACATAATGCTTGGATAAATCCATCCACAAGATGAGGCACATCAGAAAAATACAGCTGGCGTCTTATACAATAAAAATTGTAAGAAAGAAAATAGCAACTGAATTAATTACGAGAAATGTTGCTATCTCTGGGTATTAAAAAAGGCACCATTATTAAAGCTGTTCTTCAGCTGATAGTATGCTATCCCAACTAGAAAGAGAGGAACAAAACTAAGTGGTGTATGTTAACAAAGTGAAGTTAATGTTATTGAGGTCAAACTAACTGTACAAAGTCTTCAGTACAACAGTATATACCTACTGTTTGGACAACAGGAAGAAGTCATCTTCTGTATTATGAACCACAACCTTGACGAGAAAAACCAGGATAAAACTTACCACAACACCTAGTCCATTTCCCTGTTCTGCTCAATTTATCCTATGCTTCCACATGCCACTCCACAGGATACAACATTACTAAATACAACTTCAACTGCTTCCTGTTTCATCCCTTTCTGAGACTACTTGCTGTATTTTTAAAATATCAGATATTTTGTATATCTAAAAACCCCTTAAATTCTGCTAGTTTTCCTGATGAGTTTRTATCAGACATTTTTGATCAGACTTCTGGGTATAAACTCAATTTGCTCCAAACTATTAACCTACTGTATATGCTACCCACCCCATGCAACACCCAAATTCTGCTTTAGCACGCCTCATTTTTTCAGAATGACCTCTCAAATCCCAGCCTCTCATATCAGACAGCTCTCTGACCTCCCAGGCTCATAGAACTTTTCTGTTGCTCATCGATACAATACATCAAACAGTAGACTCTTTTCAAAGTAATCAGACATGYGAGATATCCCTAACCAAGAACCAAAGTCCAGAAATTGAGAAAGTACTTGCATATTGGAGTAGTTCAAAACTGGATTATAGATCCAATTATATCGCTGTATTTATAGAAGTGTCTATGGCACAAGGCCAAGCAAATACCATTATTCATGAATGGCRGAAGACTGATGCTCAAAACTCCATAATAAGGCAGTGAGACAGGCCAGAATGCAAGACCCAAATGCAGATATGTCTTGGTGCTTTCGGGTCAGGTTCCTTCAGATGCTGAAGTAGCCAGGTACCACTCAGGCATCTTGGTAACAGGATCAGCCAGCAACTACGTGAAACTTGGGAGCTTAGTGAGTTCTAAAGGCAAAGAAAAACTGTGCTTGAGAATTTGGGATCCCTGTCTGTTTTGCTGCTTTCCACTTTGCTTTCCAGCTGGCAGTGAAATCATGTAGGATCACAAACTCCAAAGTGCTGGCAGGCAGCATTTCACAGATTATGACTCCAAGTCAGTATGCTAGCAAAGTGGAACCAAAAACACAAGAAGGGAAASAGTATAAAGAAAAAGAAAACAAAATTTTAAGCTGTATTTCCAAAGTGAGGATGCCAAAGGAAGGGACAGACAGCTTGCACTTTGCTCATTTCTTTGAAGTCATTTCTCCATCCTGCTGATCTAAGTATCAGTACTATTAGGAGGTAAAGACTCCAAAATTAGAATAGTTTTCATACATATTTGAAAGTATTTATTTCCTCTTTAAATAAACACCAGCTTCTAGTTCAGAGCTGATTATTCAGATGATCACTCCAAATCCAGAATCTCCAAGTTTCAATTTGGTATTGCAGTTCTTTACATCTCAGTATGCAACTTGACAAGCACTTCTTTCAGCAAAGGTAACTCCTTCAGAAGCACGTGTGGTCCTGCTGCTGCTTGTCCCCATCCCCCAAATAACTCTGCCTCTCAAGTTAAAACTGGTTTAAGAGTTATGCTGGCATATATGTTAAGGTGGCCACATGCAACTATTTCCARCCTTATCAGTTCCCCATCTGTTTATCTCAAATCTATTAACAGACACWTTGCCAGAGGTAAGGGTTTGTAAGCCAGGGCTGTTAAAAACATAAAAGCTCAAATATTGCCACCTCAGCTCAAACTAAAATACATTGTATCAGAGTATGGAAGTGAAGCCTGTAAGGTGTATAACTGTGGCCACAGCTTTATGGCAACAAATACAAGTTGGAATGGGAAGTTTTAAGATAATAAATATATATACATTACTATGAGGGTGGTCAAATACTGGAACTCATCATTGAACTAACTGAACTCTAGCACTCCCTTTGAACTTGAATTATTCCAGCCCTACTAATGGTCACATTTCTTGCACATTCCTGAAACTAAATCCAATCATCCAGCTACAGGCACAGCCTCCCTCACTGATCTCATACCCAGCTCGACATTATTGTTTTATCTCTCAGTTAAGAGCATTAGTTGGAGTTCTTCCAGTTTGCTTTTCGGGGAGTTGGGGGGGGGGTTATCAGTGTCACGGAAAACTTAATCACATTTAAAGTTTCTGATACAAAACTAATATAATTAAGGCTAATGAACCAGAATATTACTTTAATTAAAAATACAAAACCAGAAGTCCATGCAAGTGTATGATATGACCACTAAAGAGAAAAAAAAAAACACAAGTGAATAGACATCTGAGTAGCAATCAAAGCACTCTAGCATCTCCCTTTATTTAAGCAGAATGCCTTAGTTTCTAATCCAGAAGACCATAATCTAGTTAGCAAAGCACTGCACCGTATCCATCTTCGATTGTTATACCGTAAAAACGTTCCAACTGAAAGCAGTCCTCAAAAAGAGGCAACACTCCCCTTAAGACAAGGGGGGGGTGCTTTTTGGAGATCTTATTCAGAACTGATATCAACCAGATCAAACGCATGTTTAAAAGGCTTGCAAAGCAGTTCAATTTACAGAAACAAAACCTTTGTCTTGCTATCTGCTTCAAAGCTTGACAACAAAACACGTAGCAGTACACTGTAGGTTGCCTTCTCCTTAAAATTAACACACTACAATAAAACAAGATATTCTATAGTTGATTTCTCAAATTCTTCAGAAATTAAGATGTGGAAGGGAAGTATTCCAACACACACACTGTGCCTTCTGGCTAACAGAAGCAGTTGACAACTGCTTTGTAGTTCCAGAATCACAGCATTTTCTGAACTACTGCCTCAATCTCTCCATGAAGACGCATGTTTTTTTGTCTAGTAAGATTTTTTTTAGAAGGTGCAAAATATCCCAAGTCTCATCAACTCCAAACTTCTTACTACTTGTGGTTAAGCGTCCTTCCCGACTCAGCACAACCGCACACTCACAGACAGCATTCCCTTGCCCCTGAAACTTGGAAAAATTAGTTAAGAGTCACTCAGCTGCTAGAGCACTCCCTAACAGCTCACAAAGTTTACACATTCAAAGGAGGAAAGTGATGAGCCAAGGACACAAACACAAGAGTTGAAGAGGGGGCAATGAACAGTGTTAAATATTACAGCTAGTTGAAAATAAGTAACTTCTTTAGCTTGATTAGAAAATTGTTAGTGACTTTGGAGGAGAGAGTCAGGTAACAAAGAGTTCAATAAAAAAAAAAGGCAAAGAAAAAAAGTATGAAACAGAACGCAACAGCTTCCCCCCCTAGAAATGGGATCCTTGAAAATTAAAAGGAGAAAAAAAGAACACACAAATTAAACCAGAAGTCAATGAGAGGGAAGAAATGAAGACTTAAAGCAGCATTTGAATAGCCTGTTGGGTCAGATGCAGAGGCAGCCATGTGATTTGGATGAGAGGACAAGGTAACACTATGCTACACTGGTGATTAATGTTAATGCATTTGAAAGGCTTATTCAGTCATCAGGAAGGAAAACATTCCCAATCTTTCTCATCAGGCTGGTATGGGAAGTGCAAAACACTGTACTCCTCTCAGCAAAAAGGACTACCCCACCCTGTCAGGAAGGTCTAGTTTTGTATTATTTCAGCATGGAAAGGAGTACTCATTCACCCAGTTTCAAAATACGAATCTTGAAGAAGGGGGAGAGGTATTTTATTTAAGCAAATACAATTCAACACTCTTCAAGTCGCATTTTTTCCTACAATAATTGTTCCCAAGCTATTTATGTGCACATCACATCTGGATTTTCTTCCTGAAAAAACTTCCTAAAGCTAATATATTATCTATCAACTAACCGCTGAATTAAAAAGCCAAGAATATAAATGAATAAATAAAGCCAAGTTAGTGCTCAACAACTCTCCTTTACAATTGCTAYACAACTATGTAATTGAAAATTATATATTATTTTTATATACACACACACACACTCCTACACACATGCTCAAAACCCAAAGTAATTTAAGTTACAGGTGTAGAATGCAAGAAGTATTATATAGAAATATTAGTCAATATTACCACTATTATTTACATTCTAGAAAACAGAGTGCAGGAGAAGACAGAAGGAGAGAAGCAAGACTCCTTGTCTTCTCTGTCAAGCCATTGTATTAGTCAAGCAGCCCGCAGACCTACAGATGAATTCTCATCTCCCAACAGCTTGTTCCTATTGCTTAATTTTTAATCAGTCCTTTGCAACCTTCTTAGCTTCTACATAAGACTAATTGATTAAAGTCTCTCCACTACTGAATAGAAAAAACATGATTGTGAAAGCTCAGTTTCAGAATAACAGGCAGGATGTAGGCCTGCAAATGAAGATGGGTTACTTCAGTATTTGTTTGAACCAACCAAGCAGGTGCCCAACAGCACTGCAGAGAAAAGCAGTAGCAGCCAGCAAACTTAAAGCTAACTTTCCTACTAGAACCATAATACACATATAATCCTTAAAGCAGCACCTTCAGGCTGTGGTCTGCCATTACAAAGGGTTCAGGAGCAGCTAAGCCTAAGCTGTCTCCTGTATTTGCAAAGCTGCTCTGAACTGGGTCAAGGAATCAATAAGCACTTCTTTTTTGGTGGTGTTTTTTTTGTTTGGTTGTTTTTTTTTAAGAGTAGAGGGGGCAGGCAGGGAGAGAAGCCAACAAAATAAAGATTTAAGAGTCTTTTCCAGCAGATATTTCATCAACTATGAGCGTAGAAGCAGAACCCATACAGCAACAAGCACACCGTCACTCTCAATCCTGTCCACTTTGGAAGGAGCAYCATACATCCTTCTGCAGATAGCAGGAAATGCAGCACAATTTCTCATTCACAGTCAGCTATAGAGTTTTTTGGTTTGTTTTTAAGCTTTATCCTGGCTATACCACTATTAGAGATTTGAAAAATAGAAGTGTGTTTCTCTTCATAAAGAACGATTCACAATTACCAAAATAAAAGTTTCCAAGAACATTATATGGAAGATGTGTGTGCTTTTCCACTTTCCTATTTATTATCCTTCTCTCTCTCTCTCTTTTTTTTTTTTTTTTTTTTTTTTTTTTTTTTTATGATCTGCTTCTTTCTCTTTATAAGCCAGAGCCAATAACAAGCACAAGATCAAAAAACCAGAAGCCTGGAAAAAACAGGGGAGCATTTCCACTTTCTCCCCTCCCTTAGAACAACATGAAGCTGTGATGGACATGCACTCATAAAATCAAAACCAAGCCAGAATAGCCTTTCTAAGATGACAGGAAGTTGTGGTAGAAGTAAACAGCAGCAACATGACCGATTCCACTGGGGGGTCCAGACCAGACAGGAGGCCATCAACTGGGCCTGAGACTCAGCCCRGCACAAACAGCTGCTCCCACTACAACCCTCCCCTCTGATGTCCTAATAGCAGCAATCACACTGGCACCTTGCACTGTGCCAGTAGTTTACAGCTGTTTAATTTGCAGATCTCTAATAAAATACAAACTTTTAGAAAAGGTGTGTATCCCACTCACTAAACTGAAGCAGCCTTTTGCCAGCAACATGTTCTGGTTTTGGAGAGTTTTGTTTGCCTCCCTTCCCCCTCGTTCGTAGGCTGCATTTGCCTACTCCAGGTTCAGTAAYTACAAACTCCCACAGATCTCAGGCTGAAACATTATGACCTCAGCCATTTCTTACAACCCCCAGTTTCCTTCTCTTCCAAGGATAGGAAAGGAGACAACAGACACATTTACTAAAGCAAGATATAGTTGCTGCACAAGAGCAATAACACAAACTTTAATCCACACTGTCACCGAATTCAGATTTGCATAACTATCACATCTTTTCCCACTCCACCACGGAGACATACAGCTAGGACATTTTCTTTCCTACTTCCAAATCACAGTGGGGAAAGGGAAAARGGAATTAACCAACATGAGCTCAAGAACATTAGTGTTGACCACATCAGAACTTCCTAATAGTGTGAGGCCTTTATGCATAGAAAGCAAGACAACCTTTCACAAGTTGATAAAATATTATCTTCTCACTGAGAGCTATCTGACAGACTTTCAATTATTCTGATCATTCTAGCTGAATATAYTGTTTCTTAAATAAAATTGCTACCATGAAAATTTAGAGAGCTTCTACCAAAAAWTGGTGATAGTCTTTCAATAGCTTCAAGGCCTTTCTGCAGATTAAGCTTCACCTTCCATTTCCCCAATTCAGCATTTCAGATGGTAACAAGAAAAGTGACTAGAAAGAACAGTTCCAATTTAACTTGCTTTAAAATAGTAGCCTCATGTTCAAAAAAACCAGAAACCTTACAATTGGTCATAAAGCTACTTTTGTATTACATCRGGGAAGGGATGGGGGGGAGGGGTGGAAACAGGACCCAAAACCACATTTTAGTGGAACAAACCTCTCCCCTAGCATTTCCTTAGCAGCTTTAACCATATATCATCATAATTTCTCTTCCCACAAGTTGTGCATTAAGATGGAAAGTATATCAAAGATGCAGGGTTACATTCTTGACCAGACCTGCATCGTGTCCATTCGTCACCCCTTCGGAATGCACATTCCCAGCTAGGCCAGAGAAATACAAGGGCAAAAATGAGCAGAGCTGTTTTAAAAATATGCCTTGTGCTTCTACCAGAACCGTATCTTCTAACGACCAGGAACCAGTTTGTAAATCCAAAGACCTTAAATGAAAGCACTGTTCGCCATTGCAGAAAGGTATTCCAATTCAGCTCCACCTTAACATCTACAAGGYACAGCTACAACCTGACACTCCAGTCCGCAAACTGAAAATGAACTCAAGTTTACAGTCTTCACCTCATTTCCCTTTCACTCCACTATGCTGCAAAAAACAATGCCACTTAACTTTTGCATTCTGAAGGTAATATTTTCTAATAAAGCAAAGAAAGATTAAATAGAGGGAAATAACTAATGTAGAAATTCAAGTGTTTTTGCCATCTACTCTCTTTTCTCATTACATCCAGTACTTTAAAACAAATTGAGCATTTAATCTGCAACACAGTCCAAAYTCACTGAAGAATGACAAAGCTCAAAAGCCAGCAGAGAAGAAAGATACAGAAAAATCCAACTTAGCTATGTTTTTTTCTTTTGAATATAACATTTGTTCACATAYTGTTGCATATTCGTGCCTCCTTCCCAAAAAGTACTCGGCACAGCAGAAGGAAAGCTCCATTACACCTCCACAATCCTGCCCAAATCATGCCTGCTTTCAACCCCCACTTTAAGGCAGACGAGCACATATTAAAACAATCTCATTTCACCTTGTGGTTGAGCTCAAGCTTCCAAGAGCAGAACCTGTCTCCATTTTGGTTTGTACCATGGTCTTGCCCTTGGCTGTTTTTCACCTACAGCAGCCAGAACTACGTGCCTGCGAGTTCTTGGTATCTGTAAGCCATTGTGGTAACAGCACATGGTCCTTTTTTTGTTTTTTTTCTTGAGTCTTGGCCAAATCAGCAATCTAAGAAAAGTTGATGCAGCAAACTTAAGAACTTTAAGCTTATACAAGACAATACAGAAAAAAAAAAAAAACGTACTTAAATGCTCTTTTCCTGTTTGGTCTCTGTTTTAATGTTGCAACTACACAGCAGATACATGAAGGACACATTTAACTGCCTAGACATGAACTTTAAGGAAACAAATACATCCAAAAAATGAACTCATTAAGGTTGCATGAGCATACACTAATTCTTAGCTTGCGTACACATACTGTACTGTTAACATTTTTCCTTATATAAAAGTTATTTAAAATACGACAGGAATGCAACCATACATTTTTAAAATTATTTTTCCCCTCTTAGTCTAAAATGTTTCAACCCTTAACTGAGATATTGTTTTGTTGACCAACAATTTCATTCTTCAAATCACCCCCTAAGGAGCTGTAGAACCATCTCTTTTTCAAATGTACTACAAYTTTTGTGTATGACGACAGTGCAGCATCAACTTGAAATCCACTGTTCTCAAGCCATATCAGTCTCAAAAGAATAAAGCCAACATACACATTACCATATTAATATTGCAGACTGCTTGATGTATCCGCTTACTATGTTTAAGTTTGTTAAGACCAATGGGACACATTACGCATATTACACAAGTGCAAAGTTTCTTACAGGTCATGATTTTCCAAGCATTCAGAATACTCAAAGTTTAATAAATTTGGAGGTGAAGAAATTTAAATCGATTTTTTTTTTAATCTTGTGATTAGTTGATTCTGAGTTCTGCTAGTAATACAGCTGCAGGGTTTGAACTCCTTCAAACTGAAGGGAAAGCTACTGCAAAATATTAGGTATAGAACAGCTTAATATTGTTTTGAACGATCTACAGTCCCATCTACATACACAGGACACACATCMCCGCATCTGTATCACCAGACCTAAACATTAGGATTGCTTAAAGCAAATTTAAAAAGCAGTATTTTAAGTTTACTTAGGTTTTCTTTATTTTTAGGATAAATCACATTTTCAAGTTTTTTTTCCTTATGGTTACCAAATTAGGTAAGCACTTTTTTCAAGATGAAATTAGAGTTTCTCACRTAAGCAAGGGATAACCTCCAAATACACAACTGCAGTATGTGA
The DNA here is from genome assembly GCF_003343005.1 of Rhea americana. Taxonomy (NCBI): domain Eukaryota; kingdom Metazoa; phylum Chordata; class Aves; order Rheiformes; family Rheidae; genus Rhea; species Rhea americana. The sequence continues at coordinate 3,366,045 of NW_028186149.1, forward strand.
AGCTGGCACTTGGAAGTCAGCCTAAACAAATCAAGTCTAGTCTGATAGGCCACTGCAGATCACTGGATTACAAAGAATTTTTTTGTTTTCCAGCAGCCTCGCTTCGCATTTGGTTTCATCTAGATTCTGCAGGGATTTTGTTTGCTTTTTTTAAATAATGTTTGTAACATTATTTCAGCAAGTCACTTTTATTAATCCAAGAAAATATCAAGCATGACCAAAAGTAACGCTGATAATTAAGTGAACTTTAGATGCCTTTATAGAAGCACTTTAAAAATTGAAAAGTGAAAGAACATTAACACACCCTGTAAACACTCAAAAAGAGTCAAAATTACGGAGAGATTAAAAAAGCTACAAATGAAACCCAGGAAACGCAGGTAGTTTTCACTTTCACCTTCACCAAGAACTGATGAGGAAGACCTATGCTTACTGGCATCGGTAAGTAACACYGCAAGTTTTCTCTAGGCAGACGCAAGGGCAACTGAAAGTCAGACCACTTTCAGGACACTCTCACCGCAGTTCAGCCGCTGGTGCGGTCCCTCAGCACTCTCGGCTAGACAGCACCAGAACCACCCGCGGCAACTGACAGGAGAAGCCTAATCCTCACCCGAGGAAGCAATGCATCTAAGCACCGACTGCACACATACCAGGGAAATTACTTTCTATTGCAACCCAATACCTTGTATAAGCAACAACAAACAGCTGTGTACATTGACCTGATTTTACATAGATAAGACACATGAAATGGAGGATCATTAACTAATCTATATGAAGACAATGTCCATAAAGCAATAGTTGATGCCACGGCTTCAACAACACATTGAAATAAGGAACAACTATTTGACAAGTGAGGCAAGCAGAGAGGCTACACACTTGAGACAAAACACRGGAGAAGCTGCTCACTTTCCCTCCAGGTAATCATCACTTCATAAAGCATACCGCTTGATCGCTAACTAGGTGATAGTCAAGAAATGACACGCACGTAGAGTATTCCAGGAGAAAAGGAACTCTGAAAACAACGCCTAAAAATACAATCTCTCCATAACTCTTCAGACATGCTACCCTGTCAAACCAACCTCTTGGCAAGCATCTCCCATCTGTGTCTAATGGGCAGATGTCTTTTTAGGTTACTCAGCACATTTTTAAAATGAAAAAGCATGAATGACATTTGAGTTGTTTATCCAGCCAGCTGGAAAAGAAAYTGGATAAGCTCTTGGTTAATAGCTGAAATGCTTCTATAATTTTGGCCAGTGACCTGTTTATCCTAGGTTACAGCTACAGTTCATTCAACGGTTGCCCCAAAAGCTATCACATTACATATAAGCAAGAAACAGATGCTCAGGGAGAAAAAAGGCAACCGAATCACCTACATAAATCTGCAAAAATAGCCAGCCTTTTACTAGTAAGAGTTCAGACTCCCAGTTAAATATTCTATCATTCTAAAAATGCTCAAATTATAAAAATATTAGCAGAAGTATCACTGTGAGTAAACTAGAAGACAAGCTAGATACCTACAGATGCRAACAGAATGAACATCTTCCCTAAACGTATAAAGAAGCCTCAAAAGCTTGACATCTTTACATCACACTGATCCACCTGATGAGTCAACTCCACAGGAAATTCCATCACGGCCATGGTTTGCGGAAGAAATACCGAGGGCTTCCGAAACACAGTTCTCTGCAGAAAATCCCAAGATTTCCAGAGCAAGAGTCCTAAAGCAGAGTGTGCAACACGCACAGAGTGCTCAGGCATATTTCCTTATTAGGATGAAGTTAATTAAGAAAGGGGATGCCTGAAGAAAAAAGCTTCTGTATCACTATCACATACAGAACTGGACACTGAGTGGCAGCCCAGTATGGATACAGTACAAGTTGTTACTTTAAGACTACAAAATCTGAAAAGACACAATATAAAAATGGAAATAATGATATTAAAATCCAGTCATTCGCATGATTATACAGTATATTTCCTCTTCCTCGGAAGAAAAGTTCTTTACTCTCCCATACCCAAACTATATATATATATATTTATTTTTTTATTTTTAAGTCAGCTACGAAAACTGGACTGTTCGTGCATATTAGTGACAGTCTTTATTTTTAGAACAGCTAATCTAGAAAGAACCAAAAAGAGAAAATAGCCATATGTATTTTAATTTGATTGTTGCAGAAACTAAATTTAATCCCACTAGCACTGAAACATTTGGACAATGAGAATCTTTCTGATCAGTTTAATTTCCTTTAGAAGAAATACAACATTCTTTGTTAAAAAAACCCCAAACATCTTTTCTCAACTCTGAATCACTGTTAAATATTGCGCCCTTATCTGAATTGAGCATTATATTCCACAACAACCCAAATGCCCAAACTGAAAAAATAGCAGATCTAGAGCCACTGATTTCATACACAGGTAATTAATATTGACATGTATAATGTTGCCATCTTGCAAAAGATTAGGTTAAAATTAGGATGAATATAAAAACCGCCATTCTGCTTCAAGTACAGAGTTTATGCCACACATCCTTCAGCTGACAACTCCTACAAAAGAAACCCTGGAGAAGTGGATGGTTTTCTACTGCTTTGGCAGAACAAGTTTAGCTCCCTGTGGTCTACTAAACACCAGTGCTAGCAAAGGGCAGGGGTGAGCTCACCCCTTTCCTCAGGGGGTTGACCAAGAGCCTAAGCTCTGATGTAAATTAAAAGCCAAAAYGTTCTGGTGCACAGGCTAAAGCCTGAGGCGAGCCCCGCTCAGGGTCGCAGACCAGAGGCAGCGGTGAACGGGCAGCACTGCCAAGGGGCCACGCTTCCCAGCACAGGACTCCTCTCCCCTCCCCGCACTCGCTCCATGGTTTGCCTGGCCCCTTAGTCAGCTGGTTCAGCTTAGTAAGCTGTCAGGAAAATCATCAGCAAAGAGGGCTTTTTTGTTTGTTTGTTTGTAATGCTCAGTGACAAACTAGACTATCRAGAGGTCAAGCAGCCCAAGGGTGGGGGCTAGGCAGGAAGGCCAGCTCGCCATCCCTGCCTTTAAGCAGCAACAAGCTATTACATCTTTGCTATGTAACATATTTTTGCTATAAAACGCTCAGGTTTACTACTCTGTGCTCACAAGAAACAGCAAAGACATCAGGCCAGAGCGAGTCCAACACTGATAATACAGTTTTTTTGATTAAAATATCTCAAGACATTGTTCTACTGCATTTGAATTTCAGTTTTTAGTCAGCATCCCAGCACTGAGAATGACGCAGTGCTCTTCACAGCGCATGTCTGGGAGCACAGCAACAGCAAGAGCATAGTAACGTGCTACTAAGATCGATCACATTTGATGCTAACCTAAGTATCCACACCAGCACACCACTTCCCTACTCGAGCATCACAGAATAGAAACTGTTGTTACTTTAAAATATGCCTCTCCAAATGAAATTTCCCAGAGCCTAGCTCTGTATCACTAAGGCCAGTGGTGAAAATCTTGAGTGGAAGCAAACATATGCTTAATTTTAGARGAAGACTGATCTCTCTCCTCAAAAAAGACAAAAGCCACTCTAATTTATTTACAGACTTAGAGAACACAGAGATAGAAATAGCATGAAAAAAGTTAAAATAAGCTAAAACTTTTCTTAAAATAATAGGTAAGATATCTAGGTTAACATCCAAAATATTAAATCAATTACACCATTTCACACACATTCACAACATTACTTATCTGGGGCAGAGGCTTACCAATCACTACATCCAGGCATCAATCACTTACAACAGCGTATTAAAAATAACAGCAAACTGTAACACTATGGACTAAGCACCAGAGAACTACAAAAGGAGAAAAAGAAAAAAATATATATAAATTCATTTACAGAACTATGTCCTGGTCATAAACATGCAATTGTCAAAAAAAGGTCCAGATCAATGGGGAGCTATACTACTTGCTAATCCTTGTCTTGTCCTCCATCCTCCAGTTCAGTAATTACTCCTCATTTTAAGTATTCTTTTGTAATTAAAAGGAGTAAAGATAGCCAGGCCATTTTTAAAGTGATTCTTTAGCCAACAATAGTCATCTAACTATTTACAACAGATTAAAAAAAGTTAAGATGTTTAACCCATCTGCTATAGTGTCTGGTCTCACTACCCAGCTTGTAACACAATATCTCTATTAATAGAATCTCTTTCAACTCATCCTAAGAATTATGGAGCTACATTCTGTGAACTGCACTACATACAACACAGCTTTAACAGGGAGTGCAAAGGTAGCACCACACTACGCAGCTACGGCGTGCGACATATGGGAAAGAAGTTGAGCAGTTTTAGGAGATAAAAGCTGCAGAACAGGCAGGATGAGAAGTTATTGGGAAAGTGAGATTAACCACACCAAACGAGTTGGTAGAAAGGGCAAAGGGCTAACATCAGAGAAGCAGAGCAGACTTCTCTGGTACTGAACTAGACATCCTCTTACAACACAAGGAATGAAATTGTATTTCATTGAAGTACATTAGAGTTTAGCTTCTTTAATTGAGGATACAAATACTTCTACAGAGATCTTCCACCTTATGCAGGATTCTACATTAGAAAGACAAAGCTGCTCTAAAAATATGTAGTACTGCAATTTATAACAAAATATTTACTATTCACTTTTGTGCCAATTTAGACATACATTCAATGGTAATAATTTCTAAGTTATCAACTACAGAGAAACTATTTAATCCAGAGGATGCTTTGGAGAAAAACTTGAAGAACAAATAGGTATGGGAGAAGAAGAGGGAAAAGAGGAAAAAGTTCATCAAAAAAAAAAAAAAAAGACATGAGAAAGAAAACAGTACTTTCAAAGACAGCTGTAGTTTTGAGATAGTCTTCTTCCTTTAGAGTAAGACCAGAACTGAACAGGAAAAGAAAACCTGCTATAAACAGAGTGCTTTTAAAGCTCCACTGATTTAATATGAAGATCTTCAGTCATGCATGCTCTAGGAATGTATAAAGGAAATTAAGAGCAATGACAATATCTAAAACTCTATTGCTTCTGTCAGTGCATTAGTTCAGTTCTGCCTCTTCCCTAAGTTTTTGTAGGTTCACCTTCAAGAGTCATTCCCATGAAATTTAAGCCTCTAAAACATACTGTAATGTTGTCAACAAATGTATTATCCTTTTTGCTACAGTATGCCATTAAAGGTGATCCAGATTTAACCAAATATTGAACTGTCTAAAAACATACTTCCTCTGTGGTAGTTAAAATATGACTACAGAGAAAAAGAAACTATTTGAATACACTGAGAACATGTTGCTTACCCTACTACCCAACACATTGTGCTAATTTTAAGGGTAGTACTACCATATTAACTGTGGAACTAGACTGTTCAAGTTAATTTTCTGCTATATATTCATTGTATGCTCCGTTCTACTAACTGCACCTGCTATAGCAAGAAAATACATGTGATGTTCTTTCACAAGAAAAAAAATTTACATGTTAGTGCTCTGTCACTTCATACTATTTAGCCAGATGACGTAAGTAATTTTAAATACCCCAGCTGCTCATTCCTGGAGAAGCACTACTACTTCAAGATGTAAGTACAGCATGTATTAATATATTGCAGCCACTGGAAATGCAGAAAGCACAAGGGAATACCTGCAGTCACCCCCTTTCTCTAAACAAGGCTATTCACAGAAGCAGACAGTGAAACCATACAGCTATGCTTCCCAAAGAAGCTCAAGTCTTAACTACAAAAAACTTCAWACATGATCTATACGTAAAGCATCAAGTGAATCCTAAGTCTTTGTTTTCTGCTTCTCACTGCGAATATAGTGTTATTGATCCAAACTCACTGAACTCAAACTTGACTTTGAATCAGGTCACAAGCCATCAAAGGACTACATGCAAAATACATCTATTCCCTGGAACCAAAGGTTAAATTGTACATGGGTAAAATCAGCCCTTCRTAGATAGCAGGCTGCTATGTTTCTTATTGTAACAACTTGTTTGGATTAGACTTCCACTTTATGCAAATATCCAGCACTTATTTTCAATAAGAGCACAGATTCCTTACGAGTGCCTTGGGAAAGCAAAAACCAGTTTATCCTTGTAACATTCGAGTCACATGATCAGAATTAAAGTTATATTTGGGATCTATTTTTCTTCTTCTACGATCCTCACAAGTCAAGCACTGCCTCATGTAATAAGTTAAGAAAATTAAATAAAAAAATGGTAAAGAGATTAAATGAAAACAAGTCAGTTTAACTTCCTCTTCATGGTCTAGTCCTACTTCTAATACTGAAAACTGTACTGGCATTTTACTTACCATAACATCAGTTAAGCATTACATAGTTAAAAGACAATATTTACTTATCAGCCTCTTCCTTTTCTTTTTACCAATCTAAGACAATTTAAGATTTCAAGCTTCAACATGATATATACTACATTTCAGAAAGCTGTTTTTCCACTGCATTGGTCACCAGGAATAAAGGACTATTGTTTTTTTAATCCTTTCCCTCCCCCATTTTGCTCACACACATGCTCTCTCCCCTCACCCATCCACTCTTTAAAGCCACCACATCTATTTTTCAAGACTGTTTGCAACCTCTCTCAAGTAACCCCCCACAGATCAATGTACACACAAGTGATTTTACTTTTCCAGTGGAAGTTAACATGAACACGATGTACATGGAGATCATCAGCAACCGAGCCTGGTTAAGAACTGTATGTGCAGTCAGGAGGGAAGAAGGGTTGTTACACAAAAAGGGAGGCAGGGAACCAGAGCCAACTTTGTTCACAGTCAGTAGCCTAAGTGCCTACCAGTCAGCAAAAGCATTTTTAAAGCAGCTGCATCAAAGCTTTCTGCAAGTTAGCGAGCCTGCGAGAGGCCAGCACACCAGCGGTGCCGCAGCAGTGCCGYGGACGGGCAGCGCTCGCCGGGACCCCCAAGGGCGGCGTTGCCGAGCAGCCTGGTAATCCGTAAATTGCTTGGGCTTATCGCTTGGAAGCGACGTAATTACATTGCTTGAAGGGCTAGCACAATAAAGGCAGATTTTACGTATTATGTTTTGATCAGCTACATAATAACATCTAGATTTTAAGTATATCCAATAAACAAGAACTAAAATATGAATCAAGATGGAAAATAATTAACCAACTGGTTTTCTGACAGAGGGAAAATTGAAGCTATTTACAAAAGTCTTCTAACATTGTTTACAGTTTCGGTCAGGGAAGAGCATCTTTGAGATTTTCACCAGTGTTCCAAAATTCCATCGTTGAAAAATCTCTCTCTAAAAAAATATTTTTGAATAAATGAAATGAAGTTGCTGAATAACTGGAAAGGTCTTGCTCTGGAAGTGAAAAAAGGTGCAGCAAGCAAAAATCTAGTTTCTGACTAAGCTTCAGGTTCCACTTAAAACTGGTACTTTCTGTAAGCAAAGRGAGACAGTTACTGCCAGCTACAGACATTCCAAGCAATTTATTCATAGCAAAGCAAACCAGTCATTGACTTTGCTCCAAGTTTTTCCAGGAATGGAAAAAAAAACAGTGGATCTCTCATCAGCCTACTTACCTCACAAGATTAAAGATACACAAATTTACTCATCACCATCATTCTAACCAGGAYTGCAACAGAGCCAAAGGTTTTCAACTCATTGTTTGATTCATGTGCTTCTCTCCCACCAGACACCATAGTATCTGGCACATCAACCCCATCACACAGCTCAAGGAACAGGTATCTGCATTTGCAGCTCATTGCATGCAGTTTACCTCTCCGTGGCTGGCACAGCCTTTTTGCTGCGAAGAAGGCCACTGCCTACTTTTTGCTGCTATGCTGCTAACAGTATTTACTTCTATTTTTTTGTTCCAGGCACTTTAAACATTTTAATTCACATAGTGGAAGGGAGGGAATAAAAACAATGACACATATAAAGAACACCTCAAAAATCCTCCATTTCAATTCAATCATAAATGACAGGAGGAAAGCCCATTCACTCYGAAGTTGTATATTAGAAGCTCTTTATAATATGGTGTGACCTTAAAATAAGCCTTCCATCCTCAATATTAGTTGTCATGTTTACACGACATTGTATGGTATTAATTAGAGACTATTATACTTTGTACAACAAAACAGAATGCTTTAAAAAAAATGTACAGTACATAGATATATGCTATGCAGCAACTGTTTATCTCAGTTTCTGTAATCAGCTAAGGTCACTGTGTTATGGATTTAACTCCAAAGTTTGTTTCAAAAACTCTTAAGGTGCTCTTTTAARATACTCTCTCAAATAGAGCTTCAGCCTATCAATTTTATTAGTTATAGACAAACTAAATGATAGGTAATAGAATCAAGAGATACAATAAAGGTAAAATTCTCCAAGTTTTTTCAGACTAACATTTCCTTGCATATCTTTGTAAATTTATCTTGTAATTCAATAACCATGTCTGTGTACAAATTAAAATGCTTCCAGTCAAGTACCTCACCATCATTCATAAACACACAYCAAAACATTAATAGATTATTAACGACAGCAAACTATAATTTTTAGCTACTTGCAAGTTTTGCATCCGCAGTCAAAAATAACCTGACACTCCACAGTAAGTATTTAGACTCGAAGCAGAAGTCATGTTAATTTTCCAAGTTAACCTGATACGGCTGCCCACTCAAAACGGACGTCAATACAACTCAGCGCCACTGCACTTTGAAGGATCACCAGTGCTGTCACCCGCCGCCTTCCTCTTCCCGCATCAGGCCTGACCCTGCTGGGAGCCACCTCCGAGTGGCAACCTCGCCCAAACCGGCCACTCTTCTCCCTCCCTCAGCACTGGTTTTCTGTCTGCTTTACTCCCCGAAAAGACTTGCCGGGGGATCACACTGGGGAAGCAYGACAGAAGGGATCGCCTTCAGACAACAGGGCTGACCTACAGCAGGTTAACCTAATTGCAAAGCCATGTCCTGAAAATGGTGTGGTTTAAGTGGATACGTAAGCAACTACGAATATAAAACAAACTTTTGGATTTTTGATATTTTCTGTGATATCTTGTATATCTTTTCTATTAAAAGTGTACCTAAGTTGAAGGATTTGCCATTAAATCTGGAAATTTAGTACTTTATTTCAAATGAACAGAYGCAGACAACACTAACTGTATGCCACTGTCTGAAGATGTGGATGCAGCCCCCTGATATTACAAATATATTGTGCATCTGCAGTAGTACCCAACTTTTCTAGAAGAATTATTACTGTTTTTTTTCAGGTTTGAAACCAAGAATTTAAAAACAGCATAATACCCCCCCCCC
>NW_028186149.1:3375303-3385725 GCF_003343005.1 Rhea americana
TTTTTTTTTTTTAATTAGGTTTTCAGAAGTATCTGCCAGGGTAGCAAGGCAGTCTCAAGAATTAACAGAACAGGTTTACACCATGCTAAGGACATAATGAACATGCTCAGGACATAGCAAACATGCTCTACAAACTTGAATATTTTTGTGAAGACTTTTGAGATTCAAATTGTGAGGAACTAAAGAAACAGAAACTTCTCACTTCAATTCTTCCTTTCCCATGCAGAGTATCTTTCCGTTTGACTGCTGACAATGCCAAATATTTAAAATAAATAAAGCACTTCTGAAAGTACAGAGGAAATAATCTATCATGTGAAATGTTTCTCCATTTCTCTGGCTGGTTCCCCTTGTTTGAAGTATTTTTATTAATAACAGCTATTTAAGGTATGTTTGAAGAGAAATAGTTAATGTAATCAGAACTTCAGTCTACCAAAATACATGCTGCAATAATCCACATTCAAGTTTAGAGTCATCTGTCTGTTCGCGTTTAAAACTATCTTAGTACAATTTAAAGTACAGGACATAAATCTCACATAGTTGTCAACCAAACAGCTTACAGATAAAAAGATAGTCCTAACATTATTAGTAACTCAGCTGATTTAAAAGGCATCCTCATAATTCTGRGGAATAACACTAAAATAAGAGGGGGGGGGGGGAACCCACACAACCAGCACTGGTCATTCTAAGGAAAGAATGATCTCAGCAGCTCTCAGCCTCTGGCTTCTTGCTATTGTTTACACATTTTTCCAAGATAAAAAGAAGCATTTACTGATTGCAGATAATGAAACAAGAAAGAAGCCCTTTTAAGTTAGCACTGGTTTATTTCAAATGAATCATCTCTGACTCTACATATCYCCAAAGGCAAAGAGAGTCCCTTAAAATGAAAAACCCAAACACATGCATTTATGTGTACATTAACTTTCACTTCTAGAATTCTTCTCAACACAGAACTGGCAACCATGAAATTACATACAAGGATTACAAGATTTCTCCTGGAACCAGGCATGTATTGATTAAATTATCTCATATTTCAGATAGTAAATTTAACTGAAAAGTGCTTGACATAAAATGGAATAGTTTACTGGGAACAATGCACTAGCACAGAAGTGTTTACCAGAATGCTGATAGCCCTCTTCCAAGGGGGAACTGTGGTTAGATAGTCATTTCCTAACTAGTATTGTTTTCCTATAAYGGAAAAGAAACACAAAAAAATTAACCAGGCAAGAAAGAAGTGYAAGGAACGGGGATTTAGTTATATTAATTTTCAACCCTATTTTTACCTCCCAGTATGCAACTCCCGCTGCCCCAGCTCCTCCCCTGCAACAAGACAACAGGAAAAACAAACAAAAAAGAATATTTGAGAGAACTGACAAACATGGATAAAGAGAAATCATATTCCTAACTTCATTAAATACCGCCACCCCCACACACCTTTAGACTGCTGGGGTTGACCTCCTCTCTGCTGGAGGACAGCAGACAACGAGATACTGGGAAAGTCAAGCAATTCTGAGCCACCCACCCTTTCCTTAAATAGATTGCTTTAGCTGGGGAAGGGAGGAGGGAAGAGAAGAGACTTTCCTTAAGCCAGAACGAGTCATCAATTTACAAGAATAGTCTTCTCTTCCACAGAAATTGTTACTAACCCCTGAACTACTTCGAACTATCAGTCTTTGTACAAGTGGAAGCATTTAGGTCAGAATCTCCTCTCCCTGAAAACACCATCGTATTCTCAGAAAGGTGAGCACTTTAAACTTGTGTGTAATTTAGGTCCTAACTAAACCAGCCCTTAAAATCAGCAGAGATCAAAGAAATGCAGGTCATGCTTATTTTGTTGACTATCTACAGAAGACCTACAAGAACAGGTATATATTTAACAAGATATAGCTTGCTCAATATTGTGCCTTTTTCCTGTTATCTGGGAGCATGTTCATACAAACATTTTTACAATTGAAGAAGAATATCCAAGTTCTGCAACTCTGAAGCAGCCAGTATCAGACAGGGATTATTTCTTAKCTGACGTTTGCATTTATAGAAGTACCTGGAGTGGCAATTTGCTCTGAAAGGCTTTACTATTATTGGAATTCTGTATAGAATCCCAGCATCCTTTAAGTTGTCCTGTATTTGCTTTAACCTTTTAAATAGGTTTTACAATTTTCTTCTCTTCTCCCTATTGCCTTCAGTATTCTCTTGCAGAGAGCAGTAATAAGCAGATGAGCTTACATGAGAGCTATAAGAAACAATATTCTTACAGCTYGACTAACACACTGAAGTTTTTGTGATGGCTCTTTCAGAGGTTTGGCCCAATACTATCATGCTGATTTTTAGTAGCAATCTTTAAGTAAAACTGCAATTAGTCTTGATCAGATGATTCTAAGAGTAAGGCTTAGTCACCCAACTCAAGGTTTCACAATAATTACTCAGAGGCCAGACACCTTAGCTTTTGTGCTGAGATTTGTTTTTCTTTGCTGGGGAGGGTAGAGGAGGAAGGAGGAGGAATAGGTAGTGACTCTCAGTGGAAAACTGTCTGCCTGTATCTCTGAGCTGCTTTTGGCTCCTCCTTTCCTTTCATTCTCTTCTTCCTCAGTTATCTAYTATTTTTCTCCCTAATTCTTTCCTGTAGCTTCTTCTCTCTCAAAGTTCCCACTTTCGGCTTAGCCAACAAACTTGCAAAAAAACCAGGAAAGGTTGGTAAATACAACTGAAACATAACCATAGATCTCTGGCATGTTACGTACCTCTCCCTGATGAACACTCAGTTGAGAAAACAGATCCCAACCTTTCGTTCAGAGAGGATGCTGAAATTCCAGACAGCTTAGAACACTGCACATGCCAAGCTACTCTGGCTTCCCCTTCTTCATTCTAAAGAGGCACGATACGCTCTTACAGTAGCTAGGAATGTATCTGCTATTTGCTCTATTAACTTCTGAATGCTGCTCACACGTACAGATCTAGTTCCATGGAGGCTGCAACTTTTGACACTGTCATAAAGCAGGGCACTGATGCAGATATTTACTGTTTCAGAGGTATCTAGAGAATATTGAATGGCAATGTCAGGATGCTACCAAGACATAAACTGTCAAGAAGAATTGAAAAACTTAGGTGATAAAAACATCTTTGCCATTAATTTCAGAAGATGACAGTGCTCTGGTTTATACTGCCTTTAACCAAGATTTTCATGCAAGATTTACCGCAAAGTAAATACAAATTCAAATCCTGATAACACTAATGGCATACAGCCAAGAAGCTTCCTAATTGCACTCCCCCCCCCCCCCACACACACACACACCCCAAAAAAGACATTTCATGGACCAATTACCACCTTAAAGAAATGAGACTTATTTTTCAGTCTAATCAGTGCTACTGCATGTAAGAAATAGCTACTAGCCCTCATATTTTACAGGAGACAAATAGTGATAATAGATTAAATTTTCAGAGTTGCATACTGACAGGGTATTCCAACTGTTTACTGAGAGATACCCTAATTTGAAACTCAGCAGTTTCCTGGGCAGCTATATGGGACATTTACCCTCTAACTACCAACAATATGATTACAATAAACCATATGAGAAAGACTGAGAAAAATAAACTGACATACTTCAGCATCTCTATAGCTCTGTCTGCTTCAGGTTAAATGTATTCTTGGTTCAAGCCATTACTGTGCTGTTTATACACTTATGGACCTTTCCTGTTCTTCTTAGCTAAAGGTTCCTAATTCTTGAAATATTAACCCAGTCTATATTACCCATAGTGGCAAAAGAACACTCTAAACAAACATAAAGTAAGCCTGTTTTAGCACTCTCACATGGAATTACCCTCCAAGAATTTCCATCCCTACAACAGCTGTGTCATTAACAGAGGGGCCTATCCTCTAAAAGATGGCCAACCGCACTTTCCACAATTTCACTTCAAGTTCGGAGGAAACACAAGCTCTTTTTGACAAACAGCCATGCTTCCAAGCTTAGCTTTAAGACCTTTATTACCTACTAGAAATACTACTGCAAGGAGTTCAGATTTACAGGTTTTTCCGTTGAACTCTGTYCAGGAAGACTACTTTATGTGGCAAGATTCACGGGCAAAGTACCACCGCGCCAAGGGAGAGAGATAGGAACAATGCTAGGTGATTGAGATAGCAAAAGAATTTTTAAGCAAGCAGACTGTGCTAACAGGGTTAATACAATCTGGCCTTCTCCCAGATTCAATTCTGGGGAAGCCAGCCATCTAAAATGAACGTGAATTACAGATTTATTAAGAGTCTTGGAATTTGTTCAAATAAACAATACTCCATATATTTAGCCCCAGGTACTATGTTGATCCTATAATATTAGKTACAGCTGATTAATTGTTTGATAACACATTGTCAGCTAACACCTTYTAAAGTTTCTTCTCCTAGAGTTTTGCAGCTAGTATTTTAAAAGAGTTTCTAGTAAAGTACGTCAGGTACACAAACTCACGCCACAATATCGCTAGCGATGTCAGGAAGGCAGAAACTGAGGTTACTCAGAAAACTGAGCTACCTCTGCCGTTTCATCACACTGAAGCTTTAGTTACAAATTAAGGTTATTACTTTCCTTTAATTAACTATATTGAAAAATGAACACTGTCTCCTCAGCAACCCATTAATGCTTCTTCACAATTTTCATACTAGCCCATTTCATAGCACACACCACTAAGTCATTAATGTCACAGTGAGAGCAGCACTGCAGTGGCTGCCGTCTACAGACGGCCACTCAGATGTGTAGGAAAATGCAATGGATGTTCTTTCAGTCACACAAACTCTTCTGAAAGGCTTGTGTCCAAAAGCTTGACCATACTCACCAAAGTATGTTAAYAGGTCTAAAAGGCACTACCTCTTTCCCCGTGCACCTTGCTTCTTTTATATCCCATATGGATATATAACAAGAGTTACCATCCTACCATCCTAGGAAGCAGACAGATGAAATAGGGCTGCTTAATATTTACAAGTGACAAATAAATAAATAAAGCTGGACACAGCTTAGATTAAGCTTATAGTCTAACTCTCATTGGGCTCTCCGTGTAACAGATATGCACTCTATCATCACCTTCTGAAGCACACAGGGCTACAGGTGCAAGCAGTAACACTGCTGTGCTGCTGGCTCTCTGGCCCCTTCACTTTCCAATTCCAATACYGGCCTCAAAGACAGGAATGACAAAAGAGCTGCAGTAGCCATTTAAACTCATCAAAGATGAACTTACCCAATCAAGAGTGGTATACTTGCTTGAATTTTGCCATGGGGAACTTGCCTATTACATGTACTGTTCTATAGATTAGCCTATCCAGAAAAYCTACTGAAAGAGCAGATCAGGTGTGAATTTGCTGTAATTTCATGGTAGTTCACACTGTGCATGCCCTTCTCTCACAATGCAAACATGATGGTCTCATGCAGGATTAGGAGCATTCACATGGAAAGTTGGCCTAAAACACCTACCTCCCCAACCACTAAATCCTGATGTATTTTTTAAATGCAAGTTGAACAATCCTCTCCACAATAATTTCTATCCAACGCATACAAACATTGCCATTTGTTAAATGATTGTTGACCCAGTGGGGCAGAGCAGAAGACACTATTACTAGATCCCATTCAAACCTGGCAAGGAACAGATGAGACAATATAAAGGGATCACATGGGTTCAAAATTAATTACTGCCTGGTTTAAGTAGCAGCAAGGGAGGGAGTCAGTATGCTGTAAGAAGCCCTTAAAGAGCTCTAATGTCAAAGGGAGTGGGCAGAGAAGACTGCTGTTCAGTGCAGTGCTTACTGGAAAAGGCTTGGAACTACAATCAAAGAAACTGTCTACTCTTGTGCAGTTTCTATTTTTAGCAAGTCAGTACTCCATGTATCTTGGGGGGGGGGGGGAGGACAAGACTATCAAGGCAGTATCCAGCTCTTGCTGCTTCTCCTATTGAAAGGAATAACAAAACGTAGCCTCTGAGAATTATGGTGKGGGGAAGATATCAATATTCTTGTCCACGTCTCATAAGAACATGAACATCTCTAATGCAATGCTCTCTACTGCTATGTTATTGAATTTAGGCTACCCTCCCCCACCACAAAAGGGCAGAACATCTGTTTATAATGGATTAGGAAACACAGGATCCTGTTAGAGATTACCAAATACCCTTGAGAAAATAAATACTATTTTAACATAAAGTCAATATTTAAGTTTTTAGCACCTACAGTATGTTTAATGTTTTTAAGTTTCTAAAGAAATTCTGACATGCAAAGGCTAGAAATAACTCTGAAGAATTACTGAGGATGTCACTGAATTAGACAAAAACGTGAGCAGAGGGCCCAGTYGAGCTCACACTGGGGCAGCTCTCCAGCCATGCATTAGCCCATCTACACAGTTCAAACAGCTCACAGGCTTTCAGCCTTACCTAAGGATAAATCATACCCAGGAAAACCCTTGGGCAGCAAAGCAAACACCCCTGCTCCTGAACAGCTCACCACACCTGTGGCCATGGCAGCACTTGTTACTCTACAGAAGCCAAGGGACCCACACTGGAACTTAGAGAATGCAGATAAACATATTTCTTCATTTTCTCAAACCCTTCAGCAAGCACATCACAAGCCCTTAAAACAAGAACACTCCTACTATCTAGGAGTGTGAACAGCAGCATTTGAGAAGTCTGCCCCTACAATAGCAGAGTTACCATAAAAAAAAAGATCATTTCAAGACTTTCTGGACACAACATAAATATGCTGCATATAATCATGGTATTAAAACTACCCTATGGCTGTTTGCTTAATCAGTACATCCAGTGAAGAAGTCATTAATGATGCTCTTTGCCTGAGAAAACATCAAATAAAGTATAAATGCAACAAAAAACATCGAACTATCATAACCAGGAGAAAATGAGGGCACATTAAATGACTGATGTCTTATTTAGCCAGGGGATAGTTTGCTGTACAGATTATATAACTTAAAACATTCTAACTTAAAACTTAAAGCATCTGCATCAAATATTACCCATACCTTCAGATAAACACTTAGAATTTGACCGTGTTAACCAATCAAAATTGGCATTGCTAATCTTTGCATAATATGGTTTTACTCTCCACATACTGTAACTGTAATTAGATTTTTTTCCACCAGCTATACTCCAGACAACACATTTCCTCTTTGTAATATTAGATGGAAGAGCAAAACAGATAAGAGGGTCCCTACTCTGTATTGCAAGCTTACTGATACGGCCTGTAACAAGACATAGAAACAGCTGGGTCTCCCTTGGTCCAAACTTCCACCAAATTCAACAGAAGTAGAATTTTTGGAAGGGTGCTTTAAACCAAGATAGACATTACTTTGGCATACTGTTTCAAGTAATAAAGTTTTAAACACAGTTCRCATAGTTCACTATTAATTACAGTTCTATTTTTAACTAATTATCCTGTGCTGGTGGCTTGCTACCAGGCATTCAAATGCGACTCATATCAAAGTTCTGAACACGATACTACATTTTAGTGGCAGTGTGGACATACGCTTAACTTTTAAGGACGATTCATGACTTTACGCACACATTAAAAATATCACATTTTGAGATTTTTTTGCATACATATAAGCCTGATATCCAYTCTCACAGCATACAGGTAGGTGTTTTGTAAGGCAAGTGTTGTGCTACTAAGTACAGAAACTCACTTATAGACTCTTCCCATGAAGCAAAGTTTTGTTTTTTTTTAAGCTGGCCACTGATAAGGTCTTACTGATTTTCCACTCTGAAAAGGCAAAAGCAGCTCCCAGTCACAGTCACACTTAAGCTCCATTTGCATTACAGTAATCTTTGTCCCACATATTGAATGGGAAGCAACTCCAGAACACAAGTTGCAAAAACGTACAGAATGTGGAGCTTCAGCTTTGCTTTCAGTGTGAATTTTGCTCTGATGCGAAAGTTGCCTTCAGCCATAACCAAAACAGTTGAAGTAATTAAGAAAAAATTCCAAATCTCCAATCTAAGTTATCTATATGATTTTTTAAACATCACATTTAAAAAAGTATTTTATCTCAGCCAAATAAAGCTAAAGGAAGGAACGCTTAAAATATGATGCAGTCTTTCCATACAGAGAAAATTTCAATTAGAAACTAGTTTCTGATGTTAAATCAGCTCATAAGCTTGCTTCTGAGATTGTGTTACTTCACCATATGCATTTTCTATGTATTTATCTCTTTACTGTTACAGGCGAAGAACTTCAACATTTTAGTGTTCACATAGACTTCACTGAAGAAAAAGAAAGCTAACAACAACAGACCTCATGTCTTCCAAACCTAGGTATTTGGTGAATTACAGCCCTTAAAAATACATTTTCAAAGCTCATGCATATATCCTTTACCAGGAATAGATACATTGGAGCATCCAAGTAAGATTTGGGGTAGAATGCTAACCCACACTTAAGATGTCTGCAAGGTCATTCGCTCTCACAGAGGAACCAAAAACTACTTGCAATCACTGAGTCTTAAACTGCTAACACAGTAAAGTTCTCCACCTTTGGCGCAGTAACTCCTCCTTCCAGGAGGAGTCAGAAAAACACAAAACTCTATTAATTACAGGACTGAGGTAAAATACTGTGAAATACACTTTGTACATGCATTTAAACCCAGCAAGAAGTTTCAAGAACCGAACTTCAAAAAAAAAAAAAAATCCAGAACTCCTGCCCCTATATTTATTACTTAAAAACATTATTTTTCACCAAAACTGACTACATTTGAACTCTCAGCTTAAAGGTAGAAATCTTTACATCTCATTACTTATACCCTGACACAGTCATTCCCACAACATCCCTTAGTATTRCTCAAAAGGCATCAGAAAAGATTAGGCCCCCTACATTTTGCAATCACAGCCACCACTGGATTAGACTGCAAGCACAATTTCATGAAATTTCTCTCACTGTTTTCTATTGCATACTACCAACAGCTACTGCAAGCATTTAAAATTTTAATAAACACACATTCTTTGGTAGCATAGCAGGGAAAAAGTAACCTAATTTGAAAGAGAGGATGGACTGCAGCACGAAGACTGTTGACAATAGGGCATAAAGTAATAATACCAGTTTAGATTCCTACCTGTACAATTGAGATTTACTCAGTGAATCAAAAAAGTTTTTAGCTCTCTTCTCCTCAAGTGTACCAATACAGACATACAAAACCCCAGAAGCTAAAGAAAACATCAAGGAAGAGTCCTTTTAATAAATATAGACGTTCACAGAACTATTTTTTTTAATCTATTACACCCTAAAATATGAGAAACAGGGTACCACCTCTGAAGGGAGCCACTGAAGGAAACAATACCTGAAACGTTCAGACAGACAGAAGCCCTCCAATGTTCTACCACTTCTAAAACACTTTTAGCTTAATACGCTTGTAGTTTGCTTTGTTTCATATTTCCAACTACTCGAACTATACAAACAGTAGCCCAAGAACTAATAGCTGAAGTAGAAATAATGAAGTAGCCACCTACTGAAAGCATTACTGTTCTGACAAAGAAATTCTTATGACTTGCATGCATAAGTTCCCAGCTTTGAAGACACTACTAAGATAAAATAAGGTCAAAAAGGTAAGAAGTAACAGCTTTCACAAAGGGTTATTACAGACTGTACGAATTTGTGTTGAAGAAAAAGCACAGAACTTACACAATTATTTTAGAAGTGCTCTTCTGAGAAAAAGAAATTTCAAATATGTGATTTTTATAAAGCTTAAAAACATATCATGAARAGTTAACACAGAGGGAAAGTATATTTTGCAACATTCTTAAATGAGCATACTTTCTAGTGCAATTAATCTGGCTGGTGTTATATACATGTACACATTCACGCAGAGCCAGTTTGATATGTCCTARGTCTGGAAGAAGCTTCAAATAACTAGTATGGTTAAGATAAAACTTTCTATTTTACACTAGTCAAATATTAAAATAAATAATGCTATTTTAAAAAGTTTTTTTTTTTAAGAGAGTGCACACGTGTGTGAGAGTCGATACTTTTTCAGCCTTTAAAAAAATACCTATGTTTTAAGAGAACACTTTGTGTTGGAAGCAGGAACCTAGCGCTCTACTTCTTTTAGAAGAGAACAAACTGCAAAATAAAAGCTGAGGCAACTTCTCACAATTCCTCACGTGGCAGATTTCTAACACAGCCGTACTCTTTCCAGGAGCAAAGACAGCACTTGCATCCATTGCATGTTTGCCAGCTGTAGAAAGGCATTTAAAAAGGAAACATGTATGTTTTACTTGTCCTTGTAGCTAGCTGACGCTAGGAGCCTGAAATACCGTCCAAAAYGAATCATTTCGCTACTTGTAACACCTCGGACGTCGGAACTCGTGCCCGCACCGCCTAAGCGGTGCTAGCGGAGCCCGGCGAGCCCGAGCGGCGGCTCAGCCCCCCGAGTCACCGCTCGCACCGGCGCTGCGAGGCGGCCG
>NW_028186149.1:3387127-3450622 GCF_003343005.1 Rhea americana
GCGCGACGGCCGTTTGCACGTTCCTAATCGTACGGTTAGTCGTGGAGAAGGAAAAATACCGTAAAGGAACAAAAAGCCGCCGGGGAGTCTCGGTGCGGGTCAGGGCGATCGCTGCACAGCCTTAGCGTTTCCTATCGCCRTGCGTTTCTGCCGGCAGCTTTTACAAAACAAACCTTTTAAAATATTTTATGTGAAGATTTTTTTTTAGCCCTTTAAAACAATAACTGTTTATTTAAGGAGTAAGGGAAACATTACAAACGTTTTCCCGTTTGGAAAACTGCTTGTTAAGGCTGTTTTCCGATCGGGGGATGGGTGCCCCGCTCGCCAGGGCCAGGCCGCCCCGAACGCCCAGCCTCGGCTCGGGCCCGGGCCCGGGCGCGCTCGCGCTCCGCCGCGCCGCGCCGGTCCGGCGCAGAAAGCCCAGCGCCGACTCGGCAGTTCTGCAGGACCAGTCATGAACTACCCCAGCGATTTCCCACAGTCGCCCGTGCCCG
Source organism: Rhea americana (assembly GCF_003343005.1). NCBI lineage: Eukaryota > Metazoa > Chordata > Aves > Rheiformes > Rheidae > Rhea > Rhea americana. Next base: position 3,387,622 of record NW_028186149.1, read on the forward strand.
TGTTTYGTAATCTCAGTCAAAAGGCGCTTCTCTCTGTTATTCACGTCACCGTGGCTCAATACTTCATTGTTTTAATTTACCCTTTAAATATTACTAGGGAGGTATTTTCATGCTGGCTCTTGCACCTTGGACGGTAAAGATGCATCTGCTTGCAGTGAAGAGAGAGTAGGTGGGAAACACTCAGGAATCGGAATTGGAGTATTTTACACCCCCTTTGCAAACATTTTACCCAGCACAGAAGGTGGTAAAAGACAGGGTATCAGGCCAGAGTTTTGCAGTTGTGCCTATTCTGCCCTACCAGCTGCTTTAGTGCTCCATGCAAGCTTCAGAAATAAATAAATACTTAAAAAGAGGCAATAATGCAATGATCGCAATCACTCCTTTAGAGAGAAACGCCCTACCCAAGGCTTCTGTGCGAGCTTTACGTTTGTTCTCCTTTGAAAATAAACAAAYACATATTCCAGGAAATAGCTAGAGCAAATTCCCAAGGCAGCAGCCCTAAACCWAGGGGGAGGGCCAGCTCGTGGGCCGGGGCAAGGAGCGCCCGGCACGGCGCAGGCTGGCGGCGCCAACCTCGTCCCTGGCAGCGGCCCGTGCAGCCCTCCGCTGGCCCGCGCTGGCCCGGCCCAGGGCCCCGCGGGCTCCCGCGCTGGGTGCCCGGCACCCAGGGCGCCCGACCGGGGCTCCGCCGGCCCTGCATCCGGTGGGAAGTCTCCCGCGCTGCGGCAGTGCGGCTCGCGCCAAGCTCCGCTCTTGACTCGAAAGCACTACTACAGCTTTTTCTGTTTGTTAACTGCTGGAGCAACTTAGTCTCGGATTTTCTTTAAATGTATCTGGATATACTGCGGGAGAAATGTGATGTTTCATYTTCTGGGTCTGTGCATACGCACGAGAGGAAGCAGGAAGGAAAAGGCTGAGATCACAACAGGAAAGAGGGGGAAGATTTCAAGGTGTGGAGGCACACGAAGAAATACTCAGTAAGGGAAAGAGGGGAGAGTGGCCTGGAAAAGAGGGTGTGAAAGAGTCATCCTCAAAGCAGGGTAAAATAAGCCCTCATCTGCCCTCCCTTGAGCAGGAGTACTTGTGGGGAGGGTGGGCAAAGGCCGCAGGCTGGGGAGAAGAAAAGGCTGGGGTGTGTGTGTGGGGTGGGGACACAAAGATTAAAGACATCAGTTAGGGTGATGAAAGAGGATCGAAGGAGGTGCAAACAGAGAGGTGGAGAGGGATGCTTAATGTAAGGGAGAAGGACCATGGCAAAAATTTCGGGTATTGGCCCACGGAGGATAATGGCACTCCTCTCCCCCTCCTCTCCCTCTCCTCTCATTTTTCCTTCTCTCTTTCTTCCTTTTTCTTCCTTCCTTTTCCTTCCTTCCAATAGCAGTTCTGTACTCCGTCTCTACTGTCAGTAGGAATTTGAGGAGCTAAAAATGCCATCTTATTCTATTAGCTTTGGTAAAACGTGCCTACTCAGTGGTGCCTTAACAGAGTACGGTAGGGCAAATGTCATGTGCTGGTATCCCAGGTACCAGATACAACTTATTTTAACAAATGTTTTTGCTTGGTTTTAAACAAAGCAATAGCAGGAACATGCTCTTGTCGTTTCAAATTCTTCTGTTGGGAGAACTTTTTCATCTCTTCATTAATAAACTACTCAAAAGGAAAGCTAACTTCACAATATTGAAAATGCCAACTCAGATGCTGACTATATCAAATGCTGGACAAATGATCAGATCATCCTAAAAATAATTAYAATAAATGAAAAGAAACCTTGAGTGATACTCCTATTTACCTTCCTTTACAATTCCTTAATTGTAAAAATAYTTAATAATTACAAAAGTCATTTCTGAAACAAGAAAGTTTTTTTTATTGAAGCATGTTGGGATTCTAGTGTATTCATGAATGCCCTGAATAAATGCATTCAGGAAACAGCAAGCATCTTGGTATTTAATCATACAAGACATATATATCACTATTTATGCATGTATATGCACTATAGATGTAGTGCATTCATTCAGATACAGATATATAAGCTCTATCTGTTGATCTGACTGAAGGGCCAGAACTTCAAATCACGTTCCTGACACTGATATTTCCCTGTTAGGTTAAAATCCTGTTGAAACAGGATTACTTCCTCACCTTTTAGAAAGAAAACTCTCTTAAAGATAACAGTTGAAGAAAAACAAGTGCTTAACTCATCTTTTAAATCACTGATCTTGAGAGATGTCTAAAAAAGAAGTACTGTTATATTTTCTTGGTAGGAAACCTAAAAATAAAAGTACTATTTAATCAGGAATGTTCAAGTCATAAAACTGAACTGATTCAAAGGCCACAGAAGGACAATCATCAGATGTGTGAATCCTTATTTCTAACCTCAGGCACTATCARACTCTATGACATCGAAAAGCAGGAAGTCTATTCTCTACTTTATGTTGATTTAACTTTTTAAAAAATGTTTTGATCATTTAAAGATGGGGGGGGGAAGGAAACTGCAGAACCACAGCCACTACACAGACAACTTCCTGTGGTTTTTGTGGTGYATGTGGCTCGAAAAGAGAACAATTCATGTAAGATCTTTCAATGATATCAGATGTTCTTGCTGCCATATGAAGTAGTCTTGGGGAAAATTAGCTAGAAATRTGCCTATATGTTACCAATGATGTCAGGCAGTTTAGCTGATTTTGTACATGGTGTATTTGTAATTACCACCTGGTTTCAGCATTTCAGGAATGAAGAAAAAAGGAACAGAAAAAAAATTCAGGACTCACAATGTAAACCACAAAAGAAGAATGTACATTTTTCCAAAATGAAAAGGCTTCCTCCTCAAGAAATAAGAAAGTGGTTTAAAGAAATCAATGAGATATTCATGTGCTTAAAATTAGGCAAATCCTCAATGTCTTGCTGACTCAAGTCCCTAGGGAAAAAAAATAATGTGGTAATGATGTTTAGCAATGATTCTTCTCTTCCTCCCACTTCCATGCAGTTAAAGCTTTCTACTTATATCTACTTCCTCTTGAAAAGGCTGTGTACCACTGCTGGTCCCTCTCCTACAAACACTGCAGATAGTTTCTCAATATTCAGCGAATACAAACACCACGGAGTCTTCCAATAGCTCAGTGMCTCTCTCTAATGAAACGGTTAGACAAAATCCCAAACATCCACAATTCACCTCTCATTGATAGGTCAATAGATACATATAGATGCACCAAAGGCTGAAGAGGCCCTGAATAGGAATCAGGAATTGTTTTGTTAGCCTGCCAGCCTTAAAACTCCTGCTGTTCTAAACTCACTGTTATTTCTTGTTCATCACCTTAAAAAGTGTATTAGGTTTAACACAGTGCAAGATTTTTCTGCTCAATCAGAGCATCTCTTTAGTTTTTAAGCACATGGCAAATATACAAATAGCATTACGAGTAGGTTGTAGTGGCAAAGCAAGATTATTTTCAGCCTTAAAATACTTGAATAATTTATTACTGTAGATCTGAAAAGAACTTAGGCTGATCTCTTTAGTTATTATTTTTGAATATTCTTGTACAAAAGAAATTCTATCATCTCCTTGTTTTTGGCCAGGTGTTAGCAAATCTCTGTCATCCATATTATTATGTCAAGGGACAAAGTCTGGAACTAGTGTTGAAGAAAATATTGTCATGAAGTTTTAATCTTGCTTCATGACAACAGAGCTAATTTATTACAGAAAGGTTATGTAAAACTGTTCTACTTCCCATCTGAGAAAGACACTTTGTGAATGGGACTGTGTCTGTTACATGCACTGCAGCTGATAAAAGCTAATTTTATGAAATACTTCACTATAAGTAGCAACCAGATGTCAAAATGTTTGATATACTCATTATTGCTCTACTTTCTCTAGCTTTATTTGGTACAGAAAGGACAGTAAAAATAATGAAAGACAGCTGCAAAAGGCAGCAGGCATAAATTCACTGCTGATGTGGTTTCATTCAGATCCACAGAGTTACACCAGAGACACATACCATACATGCTCCACTGATCTAGCATTCTTTTTCTTCATATTTTGCTTTCAGAGCACACATTTATGTGACTTGCAGTTCATTCTTAAAAATTCCTGCCCAGACAAAAAGCAACATCTACCAAAGATGTTTTTGAAAGTAGAAATGAAGAGTGAATACACATCAATATAAAGATCTTCCTTAATTATAAACTACAAGTATTTTGGAAAGGCAGCCCAGAAATATTTTAATAAAATAGATTGATTTATGTAACTTGCTGGCAACCATCTCTGTGGTCAAAAGCAGGACTTTTCCAGGAACTCTTGTACCCTACACAACGTGACAAAGCTATTCTCTGAAAACCAGACAGAAATCCCGACGTATGAGGGCTGATGAAGCAGTGTGTGACTGTTTTGCAGAGGTGTGGTTTTCCTACCCAGATCATTTTGAAACATGAGATCGCTTCTCCAGTTTTTCAAACACATACATCCCCATTGCAATGAGTACCACAGGAAATTATTGCGACAGATTTTTGTTAATGAGAAGGATATGCATATTGAACATGAAAATATGCATTGAAAATTGTTATATTCAACACAAAAATATGTATTGAAAATTGTTACACTGGTAAAAAAAATGGCTAGATATAATGACTCAAAGCTTGAGCTCTTGTTTGTTTTTATTCTTACTGTGTAATTGCAGAAATGCAGAAACTTAAATTACAGAAACCTAGACACTATAATCCATTTTTACTGCCACTCAGTTTCTGATCTTTAGCCTCTCAAGACTTCTCACTTTTTAGCCTCTTTTTTTTACTGCAACTTGTACAAGACTCCACGTAATCCTTTAGAATTCATATGCACAACTCCACCAAGTCAAGGACTAAGTGTACTTAAAWGTAGGGCCACGAGATTACTCTCAGTAATTCCAAAGTAATCTTTACCTTACTTGGTAGCTCTGTCCTAGTAGCACCTGGTTTACAGGAGTTACTTCCGTAAGGTTTAGAGAAGGTAAATAAGGTGATTAAGCTACTGATGGTTGGGCCCATAGGGTTATGAACCCTTTCCACCTTAGTATTTGCCTTTGTTTCCAATTCCCAACATTAAAAACAGTYAAAAGAAAAACACTTAAAAAAAGATCACTGTTTGTGTCAGTGGAAGAAAGTCAAGTTATCTTACTAGTATCCCTGCAGTTTTCATAACAGTGTATTATTGGATGAATGCACAGTGGTGTCACAACTGCTCTATGAGGCTTTTGCTGGGGCTCCTTTGCAAAACCATTACRGTTCAAAAATATATTAAGCCTTACCTATGAGTATGTCAAATGCTATTTTGCGAAAAAATATTACAGTAGAGCATAGTTTAACAAATTTCAACTCTGTGATTCAATAATCCACCCTCCTCCATAAGAAACTGATCTTATTTAAGGCAAATGTATTGATCATCACATGCTTCCCATGCTAGAGTGAACAGTGCTCTTCAGTCACTGTCAGTGCGTGGCAACTAAAAAGACATCTTGGCTTCTGACATTACGTATTTTTACTTCAGCAGTGCCTGCAAYCAGGGACAGCACGTGGTTTGCAGTATGCCCTGGTGGGATAGTGGGATAGTTCATCTGCAACTGTTACAGTGTGTCTAATATTAACCTTTTAAATTATACATATATATATATCACTCATTACAGGTTTTTAAAAGTTAAAAAGTTTTCATTTTGTGTAACAGTTTCAATATGGTAATATACAAAAGAGGATAGAAGACTTAAAACTGTTTAGTATGGAAGGATATTGTGTTATTTCCTGACCTCTTGTTGTTGTTGTCAGGAAAGAAAAAACATGTCACACGTTGGCTTTGGGGCTTTGGTATGTCACTGCAGCAGCAATCAGTGGGTGATACAGGCTAGCGTGCTGGAAACCCACTTTCTTAGCTGGCTGCTCACTTCTGCTCTTGCACTGAAGGTCACCACCTTAATAGTTGCATCAATGTAACCATGCTTTGGGATCACTAAAATGACCTCAGTTAAAGAAAATTATCCTGGTGGCACAGAGGCAGGAATGTGTGGCCAATGGTGAGGCCTTTTTAAGATGATTTTGCTGGGAAAGATGACATACCATGTAACTGCACTTATATATCACACACCTACACTTCAAGCATGTAGTAGTAGAGTTCTTCAGTTGCAGATTTCTAAACTTAYGGAAAAAAAGGAACCCTGTACTTTAGAGAACCTGAGGTCAGATTCCTTGCTTCGGTCCTTGGGTAATTACATTACATTTTTCAAGTGGTCCTGCRAGATATCCAGTCATGCATGTGCAAGAAATCTTTAGATGCACACTGGCTGAGTTTGAAGATTTATATAATATTGGCTATATATAGATACAGTGAAACTAGTTGTCACCAGCTCATTCAAAAGCCTTCAGAAAATATGTATGCTTTTTAAACTTGGTCCTACTAACTGCAATCTCTAATGTGTTTTCAGTAAGACATTTTTTATTAGAAATAATATTTTAGTTCAACATTAAAAAAAATCAAATTTTGATGACATGGTAATACCAGATGATGTTTAATGCAGTAAGCAAGAGGTTCAAAAAGRAAAACCTCTTCTTCTGAAGAGGTGAAATATTAGGTAAGAATGAAAGATGTTAGGCAATTTCCCTTAGAGTCTTCACACTGCTTGTACTGATACAGAGCCCAAACTTAATTTATTTCTCTCAGCTGGAGTTCTTCTAATGTGATCTATTAGATTCARTCCAGCTCTCTAGACATTTATACTACAAACAAGTCCRTAAACTGATTTTGATTTGCCAAATCAGAAGTTCTTCAGAAAAACTCACAGCTGGCATCGGTCTCCAGGTAAGGGCTCAATTCTGATCTCAGCTGAGTGCTGCTGGTTAGAACTGGTTGTGCAAAACTTGTTGTGTATTTGCTTACTCAGAAAGCACATTTTTGGAGGTAAAAGTATATAAGTAAGTGTGCATTTTACTTAAGCTCTGACTTTAAATCTGAGTAATAAGCAGTCAGAAACTGTACCGGTTCTGCTGCACTAGCAGAGAAACCTTCCTTGTTGTACAGGACTGCATACCACAAGATTTATTTAATACCTATTTTAAAGTGATGCCAAGAGGCTCTAATCAGAACTATGCTTTAATCTAGTTAAGCATATACAGAAAATACATARAGATTCAAAGCAAAAGTATTTATAGTTTAATGCTAACTGTCCAAAATTTCTGTGCTTGAACTGGGCAAGGGTAGACACTGTATTTACCATACTTGGATGAGCGTTTCTCTCATCTCACATTTCTAGGTAATTAGGTAGCATAAGCTTCAAACAAAAATACACATTATATCAATTTTGTTAGCTACACCTTTTCTTTACACATTTGTCAGTTCAATCCAGCGTTCAAGTTGAAAAACTGTAACTGCCACATCTTTTTTTAAATGTGTGAGCTTTAAATACTTGTGAAAGGTGCTAAAGCAAGAGCCTAGTGAATGAAATGCTGCTTGCTTTGGGAGCAGGTAAAGCACGGACACGTAACAGCAGAAGCTTCCCTGCCAAGTCCGGTCGGCATGGCCTGACTTCGCTCCGGACCCTTTTCAGTCCCTCGCTGCCGTCTGCATGTGCCTGAAAGCTTGTCCGTTATCTCCAGCACTACGTGTTGGTCTAATAAAAGATACAGCCTCTCCCTACAAACGTTACTCCTTAACTAGCAGGTTCTTCTGAAAGCCTTTTCTAAATCAAGAGAGGACAATATTGCCAGGTGTCAGGATTTCCGGGAGTCAAACAAACTGTTACTTCTTGTGTTTAGCATCTTAAGATGAGTAAATGCTGTAACTGATGACAAGATGCTTTATATCTTAGTGATTTGCACAACTTCTTGTGGTAACCATAACAAGTGTTTTGTAGAAGGTCTTCCATAGATTTAAACTTATTTTCCCATACTTTTGAAAAGCTGCTCATTAAAAGGGGCAGCCCTTGAAACAGACTGCATTTTTTTTTCTTTTGTCCCTCAAAGCCCTAATTATAATTATTGAGGCTGAAATAAATCCCTATAACTCTTAGCTATACTGTGTGTCAGCCTGGCATTTCTCAGAACATCGGATACGTGTACTGGTGTTCTTTAGGCATGGGCAGCTGGCCATTTGGATTTCATACTATTTCTAAATCTCCTCATATCAGGAATTTAGATATTCTATTTTTATTACTGGGCGTCTTAAGAATATATGCTAAGATCATGCAAAAAAAMCAGAGCAAACCTAGCCCCTAACCAACCACAGAAAGCATCCACAAACACTTTACTAGAAGAAAACACTATGATGTCTCTATGTGCTCACCTTCCTGTGTGGACTAATTTTTCTCTTCACTCTACTTCTTCCCCTTCCATAACTGAATCAGGGCCCTGAGTGCACTAATAGGCCTTAATGGCCCTGACAAACTGATTACGGAAGATAATTAGTTGTTTCTTGTTAAAAGCCCTGTAATCTGGAGGCAGCAGCTGGGGTCAAGGGAGACTTGCAGGAGGAGGGGAGGGAGGGAGGCAGGCAGGCAGGGGGGCCGGCTCCCCCTGCGCGCCGGGCAGGGGCGGCAGCCGCAGCGCCCGCAGCGCCCGCAGCCGCTAACCCCCTCGCTCACGCCTGCCGCAGAAGGCAACGGCGGGGTGATCCCCAAATGTCTAGATCCTTCCAGTAAGTCAGTGAGGTGATCTCTACCTACATAAACAGGTTCAACAGGCAGTACAAATCACCTGTGGAATTCATTATATCTGCAAAGGCATGCAGCAATATAGTCGTTGCCCGCAGTATATCAAAAGCAACACACAAATCCTGAGCTTTGCAAAATCTTTGTTCACATATATGCAGGGTCAGCTGCAGCCGTGCATGGTCATGCAGGGCCTAGAGCCAAGGGCGGGAGCAGCGGTGCCTCCCTCCGGCAGAGCAAGCCCCGTCCTGCACAACCCGCCGCGGGGAGAGGCACAAGAGCAGCGAGATGAACGACGAACGTGGGGCAGCAGCTGACAACGCCACAACACGCGTAAAGAGATCCTATCCACACGTGATTTCATATCGTGACTCGAGCTGACTGGGGAACAGGTGAATATTGTTATATGAATTAAAGTTTTAAAATGAAAATTTCATTAAGTTATCACTTAATTAAAACTTAGTATTTTGATTTGAAGTGATCGGACTATACTGCCTAATTGAAGATATCTCCATCATGGGCTGCTTCGTGCCACTGCAAACAAAATGGCAGTGGTCTCACGGCTAAGTTGACTGAGCTCTCTCAAATGCATTACACACACCACATCATACACACTAGCTCAGATAAACTCCTTTCTATTTTTTCTTCAAACATTCTTTTCTGCCCTCCTGCCTGTATAATACTGTCAAGACAAACACAGAGCTTACACGTCCCCCCTCCAGCTCTCCATCCAAAACCCGTCGTGTGTCAATAGCGACRGCGGGCAGCTCTCCGTCACGGCCCTACTGCGTGGAGCCAGAGGAAGAGCAAGGACCTGCCCCAGGGAGCGGGGAGCGCCAGCTACAGCTCGCTTTGCCAGTATTCCTGTTATTCAAGAGACAATGTGGGAAACAGTATTCTACCACATCAGCATCTTCTCTGTTTTCAAAGAGATGTTTCTTGGTTCTGAAATTGAAATTAGTTCAGCCAACTTATGCATTCCGTTATTAAAAGGCCCTCGGAATAATAAGGAAACAGAGGTGCTTGTAAGAGCCACGCGCGCGAAGTTGTTGGGGCTCACTCCTTGGTTCACTCGCTGTGTGCCGCCGGCTGCGAGCTGCAGCCCCTCGGACGAGCCGGCCCGCGGCGCCGCCGAGGGGCTCACCGCGAAGGCAGCGGCGGCACCTCCGCGGCTCCAGGCCCTGCCGACGGAGCCGGCCAAAGCCCTCCGGCGCGAGCTGGCTGCGGGGCGCACCGAGCCCGCGCGCCTCCCCGCGAGGCGCCTGCGGCCCGTCCGTCCCGCTGCCCCCGCTGTCTTTAGAAATGATCGGGTTGCCGCACCGTATTACCGAAGAAACAAATGCACCATTATATAAAATTAATACAATTATATTGCAGTCTTTGCCTCAGACAAACACAGCTACTAAGATTYGGTCATTTTAAGGGGCGAAAGCCAACAGGCAGCTGATAGCGAGTGCACACCTTGCACAAAAACAGGGGTATAACAGACTATTCAGACGGAAGATGTCCCCTTACTCCATCAAAAAGCTAGGCGTACATCAGTTTGATTGATTTACAGCATGAAAACAAATTGCTGGGCCACTAGCTGAGATTTCAGCTCCTCCTGAGCCACTAAGTACCCTTGAGCAGTTCCTGCAAACACAGAGATCTGTTCCTGGCAGCATAGCAAAGCATGGAAGGGGCAAGACAAATATTGTAGTAACCCTCACGAGCAACCTGCTCGGTGTTGTGGAAACTGTCCTCTGCCCTTTCTCCTCTCTGGGGAAGTCACTGCTGATTACGGAAACATATTTAATAGTAAGATGCCCCAGAAACTGACCATTTTTTCCATTTTTAGCATGTATTTTAATATTTTAAACAAATATTTTACTTAATTTGTGATATTATCTTTCCATTTCCATTCTTTGCTATGTGGAAGAAGTATTTAATAGACATACTTTGATGTAAGCACAGATTCACAGATTATTTTCTTCTGAACAAACTTGTTTCTGTAAATATAAGTGCAAGGCAAACACAACCGGCACAGTCCTGCCTGTGGTAACAGCTGTGATTAAATCATACCTGCTGCTATTGTCAGGGATGTTTATGAAGCTCCACCTTGCAATGAAAGGGCAAACAACCGTGACTACACCCAGATTTTAGCAGCAGCAGGATACAGATGTTAAATTCTGCACTGTCCTGGCCTCACATTCCCTTCAGCTGAGTCAATGGCCTCAAAGCTGCTTATTTTTCATTTCTCTGTTCTAGTTTTTCAGGTTCCTGAATATGGAGAGCATTTACTAGCCTCTTCATTTCTGCTGCTGCATGTATTTGAAGAAAAAAAAACAAGTATAAAATACACTGCTGGAAGTAGACTGCTTTACGAAATTCCCTTTTCAAGCATCTTCTGGATTTTTTAGAAGAGAATATTCACTGTTCACAGAAAATCCCAGGACACGACCGCAGGATGGGGCGAGGTGTCAGCGGCTCCCCTGCGAGCAGGGTGGCTGCGATGTAAGGCAGGATTTAGCCCCRGTTCCCATGGGCATGCTCTGCCCTGCAGCTAATCACTTCACCCCTCTGCACATCAGTAAGCTACCAACAGGGGACTATGGCATCAAATTCCTATCTTCARTAAGCTTTTTACACACTTTAGAAATTAAATGGTGACACATAAATATATAATACTGTTGTAAAATCATAATGCAAAAGGAAACAATTAAGCTAGCTATTGCTAATCGTTCCTAAAACCTCAGCAGCTTGCACAAATGTTAATATTTTCATTTTTCTCTCTTGATTGTCTTAAAGTTCTTTTTACTTCTGAATCCCCTTCATAAGACTGCAGAAAATTATCTTTGTATAACTTGCTGTTTGGTGGTAAAGTATAARAATTTGACAAATCGTTCCTACACAAGAAAGACTAATAAATTATCTCTCTGTTCTGTAGTATAAAGTTTTTGTATATCCAGTACAAACAGTCTGGACSTTTTTGGAAGCTACAACACCGTGCAGAGAAAAAATCGATGTTTTAATTTATTCATTTAATGATCTCAATTTCTCCTTCAGCATTACAGCTGTGCAATCTCCATCCTTGGAAGTTTGCAGGATGAGACCAGCGAAAGCCCCAAACAACCTGCTCCGGCCTCACTGCTGACRCTGCTTTGAACAGGAGGTCGGAGCCCTGCTGAGCTCCCTTCCAACCTGCACCATCATCTGACCCTAAGCTTGCTCTTTCAAAAAWTCTTCTTCCTAATGAAAATCAGGATTTCTCAGGGTTTTCACTTCTGCATTAGCATGTTTTTCCAAGAGAATATCATTCCATGTTCTGCATATTTTCAACTTCACTAACTAGCTTTATAAAATATTTTCCATCTCCAGTGGACACACTTTTTCAGACTGCTTCAAAAAGGACAGTGAACATTACTTTTCCCTCCTTTTCCCTTTCTACTGTCTGATAGGAGACATTACTGCCATTTGGAAAATCATCTGGTTTTAGATTTTTTTCCTTATTTCTTTCTCCAAGAGATACTATAAGAAAAAAAAAAAAAGCAGGACAGCTCTGTACTCATCTGTGTGAGAATTTCTCCTGTCTTGAAAAGATAATAGATGAAAACAATAAAATTACATACAAAAACATAGTAAAATGACTGCTGTAGTCAGGAACCCCCAAAAAAGGAAGCCAGAAAATGAACAACTAAGACATATTCTTTTTTACTTTCAATCTATCTATATTTAGATTTTCAGTCACCAATATCTTATACCCTTTTAAGCACTATGCAATATCCAAACATAAACACTTTTAGTATTTTTGCTTTTATGGACTTAAGATCTGTAATGCTAGAGCAAAATATCTTTTTTGTTCCTTGCAAATAGAAGCTGGTATAAATGGCTCTAGTGAGTAATTTTCCTTAAGGGCCACTACATAAGTCTGGCATATTTTCTGACTATTCACATTATTGAAGGTTGCTTACAGCTCTAAGCAAAACAGTGAGAGTACTGCCATCCTCATGATCAAGCAGCCAAGGAGACAACTGTTCTGATAGCTACAGAAAAAAGAAGCCTCTGTTTGCACAGACCCTTGTACACTTTGCCGTTTCCTTCCAAAGCCTGTCCACTCGTACAGCTCGGGGTGGGCTCTCCATACGGGGGGAGTGACACAGTTCACACAGGATCAGTGAGTCAACGTTGCGTGATTATCCCGTGATAAAACCACTTTGGCCTCCTTTGCTATGGCTGCTCAGCAATGGGACCTTTCAAAATAAGTTTGCACCTCCGTGCTCCAATACCTGTTCATCCCTTTAGTGTGTGCCTTGGAGATTTTAGCACCAAGCCCTACTGGTGGGCAACAAATCATGGTGCCAAACTCAGTAATTTCTACGATTATCAGTTCCTCCTCTCACGCAGTTCATCCAGGACAGCACCGTTTCCCAGTTCTGACAGGCCCCAGGGAAGAAGCGCTGGTAAGCTGTTTCACCATCACGATAAGGGCTACAAACAACCCACTGCTACCTCAGAGATACAGTGACTACAGAAGACACAGAATCAGCAAAAGGGGCAAGAAAATGAGGGCTGAAAGAGGAATGTATCCAAGGCTACTGTCTTCTAAGAAAGCTTAACCCACAGATCCAACTGAATCCAGTAGTAATAAAGTGACAGATACAACAAAAATACRACATAGGACAGTTTTCTTGGAAAACAAACAAACAAACAAACAAAATAAAAATGTAAACAGCCTCTAAAACTCAGACGCATGCAGTGCTACGAAGCAGTGGGCAGCAGAAGGGATTGACTTGCAAATCGGCATTCCAGCCCTGCCCGCCAGCTCCAGCAGCGGGACGCCCCTGACAAGCACCTTTTGTTCTTACAAGATACCCGTGGCTCTTTGCCACATCCCCCAAGATTTTTGTGCCTTAGATAAAAACTAATCGGCCAGAGACAGTTTTCCTCAAGTATTTAGTGGAACGCTTCTGCTGTCTTTCTTTTGGTACTGAGAGATTTTCTCGTAGGTATTGTGGACAGGTATATACTATAACCTTGGCAGTGCAATGGTGCAAGATGCCTGTTTCATAAGCATGTATTTCAGCCTTATTTCAGATGTTTGTAAAATGGTGGTGTCCTTAAAAGAACAACCCCATCACATAGAGGACTAAAGGAAAACTCTAATTTAACTAAAGAGCCCTACAGCTACCTCAGTTCAGACTTGTTCCCAAGATAAAATTGCTGGGAGCCAACTACTGCCGCTTCCTTCTTTGCTTTCTGTTGCTGGCAAGACTGAATCTGAATCTTTTTTTTTTTTTTTTTCCGCTTACATGCCACTTATAATATGCTGTGAAATGCAGACAAAATGCAAAGAGAAATCACAAGCTGTCTTGATAGACATTTGAYATCAGTCTCCAGTGCCTACAAATGCTTCCATGATGCTATGAATTCAGGTAACATGGGGAAGATAATATAGCAGATTAGCATTTTTGTGGTTTAGTTACACAGAAATGTCAGCTCTCAGATGAACAGCTACTTTATATTAAATAGTACATTCTAACATCTTTACACTTGGACTGCTGTAGATAGTGGCTCTTATTCAGTGGTTTGGGGTTACGCTATTTTTGGCTATGCTACTGACTTTGTATCAGCCAAGTCACTTAATTTGCTCAGTCTGGTCATCTGTAAGTCAAAATAAAATAAATAAGCAGCTTTGTAAACCACTTCAAGATCTCATGATGCATAGGTTATATGAATGTTAATTATCACGGTAAACATTCCTTTGCTACATTCACTATTCTCTTATGTATCTCCAAATAGAATTTGAAACATGTCTTGCTAATACTCCACTGACATCCTTTACTCTGCAACTTTGATTTTAAACACCGCCATCCTCATCTGCTCAGTCTGCATTTTCACTCGTTCTCTGTGCTGTTTCCCCTGCTCCCCAGACAGGGATTGCCGCCTCCTGTGTGCTGCTTCAGCAACGCGGGACTCGCTTTCTGACTGCCTTTAACCTACCGGATCACTTCCTAATTTTCAGTAAGGCCTATAAACTTCTCTGTTTACATGATCTGAAGATTAGCACTTYGACCACATTTACATTCTCCACTGTAACAAACTCACATGCGAGAATGAATTTTGCACGATATTAATTGGTGCTTTTCTTTCACCAGCTCTGCCCTTTTCCTTGTGTCTTGCTAAGAAACTTYCTGCACTTACTTTGTTCAAGTTTGTTTCTCTTTCTTTCTGTTTCTTTCTGTAAATAATTTTGAGCAATAACAAAAATGTTATCTAAGGATGCAGGTACACTTAAAAAATGTCACAAAAACATATTTTTGGCAATAATCCCAGAGCAAAACAAAAGATATTTTGGGAAGGCCTCAATACAAAAATAACATCTGTTTCAAACCAGGGGTCCCTATGCTTTTTCATAGGAGCCGATTCTATCATTTTTTTCGTAGCGACTAGCACCTTGCACACAACAAGATCCTCATCTGAATGAGGCAGAGCCACRGAGTTACAAGGCTGTCCCACGTCTGTCCGTATGCCTGTCCTCACAGCCCTCCGAGAGAAGCCTCCCTTCGGCTGGCAACATCCCTCTTCCCATTTTGGGCAGTGTGGTAACAACAGCAATTTTCTGAAAGGAAAACATGATCAGAATACTATTCAACATATTTTTACCTGTCTTTTAAAGGAACTAATAGCTGGAAATAAAGGTAAGATGCAGCCACTGGTTATTCATGCAATGGAATAATAATGAGAGCGTAACAGGAGTTCGGCAGAAAACCCAGGGAGATCTGTGAACTGCGCACAGCAGTACGATCAAAGAATTTCAAAGCTGTCCTTCCACATCAACCCTTGACTCACTACATGACCCTGAATAACTAAAATTAAGCTTTTCTCCACATTTCCTTGGGCAGATGCTGTGCTTCATTTCTCATGGAAGGTGCAGCCCAGGGGAAGGGGGAAATGGCTTTAAGCCGTATCTGTATCGCCTGAGCTCTGCCTATGGCCAGGGCAGTGCAGCTGCAGAATTAGCAGAGCGCCCCGAGCGTACTGCAGCACGGCGCCGGTGGATGCCCTGTGGCAGGAGCCGCAGGGGCAGAGCAGGGGCTCCCGCCATGGAGCACAGCATGGGAATTCCCTCCCGGCCTCCTGCGAGGCCCTCAAACTCTCCACGTCGCGGCAGCGGATGGGAAGATGAGTGGAAACCAGAATCTGAGTTGAGCTAAGTGAAAACTAGAATCACCAGCCTCAGCACCAACCTCTAGACCTMAGTAAAAGAACGGATTTCTTCAACTGAGTAACTGCAAGAGGCAAAAAAGGGCCATAAATTTTGCACTTGAGCCACAAAAAGGAAGCTAGGCAGGTTAGACATGTACAGAGGCAAAGACACCAGAAAAGCGCAGGAGGGCCAGGACGGCAATGGGGCGCTGTCCTGTGAACGCCAGGCTCACTCCCCACATCGCTTTGCACCTCTGCTGCTCCTCGACATGCTGCAGTCTTAGAAAAGACTCCGCAATTGCCCAGACCATTGGMAACTCCACTCTGTTCATGACTACACTATTATTTTCCTAAAAATAATGCTAATATTTTTCGTTTTTCTACATCTAAACAGCTCCTATAAAATATCAAATCAGGTATTGCACAGATACTTTGACATATACTGGAGATACTACTAAAACCTATCCCTATCATCAGCCTGAATCATTTTATAGCCTTTTCTTTGGAGAAATATGAAGCTGGAGTCACACAGTGCTGCTCTGCAGACTGACTTTGCTGCCATGTGGACTGAAAGGATGCTACATATGGTATTACGGTGTTTCCAGATTTCCACTCTGCGGATGGTCATGGTATTTTCCAGATGACTCCTACTGTAATACCAGAACCACATAAGTCATTTATAAGTAACTGATACATCACAGCACCTTATAGCACACTGTGTAGTGTTCAAAGCCAAACAGACAAAACAGGAGAAACATTAGCATGTTTCTTGGTAGTTTTGTATACAAGGCATATACCCATTCACAAAAAGTAGAGAAGTAGAACAAATACTGACATGTTAGCTAGCTCATGAAAATGCCAGAACTTCCATTAAATATGATCCCCTAAAGTATGACAGAATTATAAAGGAGATGCCTGAGGAAAGTAACTAAAAAGGTTATTTGCAGTGTGAAAATACTGTTACCATTGATCTGAATTCACTTGTATAATTGGCAATTACTTTGTTACTGGAGAAAGAAGGTGTCTAATTGCTGAGAATGATCCTTCTGTCTTTGTTTGCCGTTCTCTTTCCCCTTACATTGCGCTAAATACTTGCACACTTTTTTTGTTTTTTTTTCTTATAATTATTACAAAATATAATGAAGTAACTTTCAATTCAAAAAATTAATAATGGAAACACGGATTATGCAGACACACAGGTAACAATGGACCCAAGAAAACTTATACGGTTTTGCATGTTAAGAGAATGCAGGATGAAAAATGATATCCCTCTAGTTTTTAGCCTGTAATTATTCAATGTTTTATGCAGAATTCTCAGCAATAACAAAAAATAATCAAAAAGAAAAAGTTAACACTGGTACCACAATTAAGCACTTAGAACACATTAATATTTATTTGCTTTAAAAATTTTGTTTGCTTCTAAACAAATTTCATTTCAATGCAAAACTTCAAAATTTAATTTCCTTTTTAGACTCCTGACAATGAAATTCAGATGCTGAAGTTCAGGTGTCGGTGTCCTGGGCAGACAAAGAAAACAACCCGCAGTACGCTCAGCRCACTCCTGCTCCAGCTCCTGATGCAACCCAGCTCCACTAAACAACAGCAATATTGTACCTCCACCGCTGCAGACAGTGATTAAAGCATCCTCCTGAGAGATAAGGAAGTGCTTTAGAGCGCCCGTCTAGCACACAAAACACCTAGAGCACAGAAACTGAACGAGTGTCTGGCATCGTTAAGACACTAAATTATAATCAAATTACAGTTTCAAACGAAATGGGCAGTATGTTCCCTTAATGAGTCTGACACAGCTCCAYGGCGCCTTGGTGCTAGAATAGCAGCCAGACATCAGATCTGATCTTGTTTGGAAACGTGCTAGCGTCTGCGTGCCGAGCAGGTCACAGCCGGGCCGTGYCTCGGCGGCCGCGGAGGGCAGCTGTGGAGCGGGACGCCGTCCCCGATGAGACAGGGTCCCCGCAAGGGCGCCGTCTCACAGCTACGAGGTCCTCGCTCCAACACCGCGCTCTTTGCATGGAGCTCCTATCCAAGTATCCACCATTTTTTACAAACATAAAAGAAGTGGGCTCTAACTGAATGCAGACCACTAGAAAGGCATAGTTTTCTTGTCCTGGACATGAGGGATAAACTAAAGAGAGTTGCTCTTCTGTTAACCTGGTGATGCAGAGCCCTGGGCGTACACAAACAGATTCATAGCTACAGTAGAGGTTTAGTGTCAACATATCCGTGTGGGGGGAAGTGGATTTAAATGGCCTTTTTTTTTTGCTCCTAGAGTTCAGTTCTCAGCATCATCTAGAGAGGCATCAGCACAGCTTAACTTGACTAGACTGGTAAGGACCACACCAGCATTTCTTGGCTGGGAGTCAGCAGAGTATAGACTCAAGCACACAGACCCACGCTGAGGCCGCTCCTCCTCCTCCTCCTCCTCTTCTCCTCCTCACCACAGCAATCCCAGCCTGAGCTGGAGCCCGCTGCTGAACGTGGCTCTACTGGTTTGGTGTCAACAGGCCAGGTGGGAAATCCCTAGGGAACTAGTCAAGCTTGTTTTCAAGCACCCTGAATTAACCAGTTCAATCAACTACAGCAACTGGATTACGCTGCTGAATATTACAACAGATTTTCCTTTTTTTTTTTTAATTTGCCCATCAATGAGCAGATTCAGAATGATTATAATTACAGAACTTCTGAACATTAATACAGGTAATTAAATGCAGATCTARTAGCTCAGGTAGGTGGGCACCTCTTTTTAAAAAGAAAAATTGACAGTAGTTTAAATCTTCCGTATGATGGAGTCAGGTTTGCAAAGAAATTTGAAGAAGAGGGAAACATTCCTTTTTGATTATGTGGACTCCCACACACTATGACATGAAGTATTTGTGTGGGAACTTATTTACAAAACTGGATCTACTGTCATTATCCTGCATAGAGGAAGAAAAAAAAATTAACATGCTGTAAGTCAAATGTCACAGCAGAATTTAATATGCTGGAATTCTTGGACGGTGCTCCTTTGCTTTCAGCTCAAACAGTGTACATTGCTTTTTATAGCAAGGAATTTTAATTATTATTAATTTCTGGCAATCCCCACAGTCTGCTGGCTTTTTCTAATCAACAGAGCTTAAAACCTGAAGAGAAACAGAAGGTGGTAGAAAATGGAAAAATGCCTAACTCAAGCACCCAGCATCTATTTATCCATAACTTACTAAGATAATCATGTGTGACCAAGAGTTCAGGACAGAAAGATTATTCCCATTCTCTCCCCAATATGCCATTATTAATCACCTGGCTTCTCATAACAGCAAAGTAGGTCAAACAGAAGCGGGGGAAGTGACTCAATCATATAAAGGATGGCAGTGTTGTAGATGGATTTCAGAAAGACTAGCAAAACGGTTTGCCTAGAGAACAGAAAGAAACCCTGGAATATTGTTTATTCTCCCAAGTTACAGTATTAGGGGTTCGTGGCACTTAAATGTAGATTAGTTTTAGCAGACAAGATCCTGGTCTGCGCTGCTTTCCGTATGAAAGCACGTTAACACTGCCAGGTCTCCACCCGGCTCCGTATGCTTCCCCCCTCGCCTATATTGTATCTCACAGGGCACATACAGCCCTTCCTGGGTCTTGGTCTSCGTTCATCTCAGCTGCTCCTCAGCTCTCCACGCTGATGTTTCCCCATGGCTGCCATGGAGCCACAAATGGGCCACCTCAGCTCCAGGCAACCCACTGGCAACCCCCCACCTTCACGTGCTCTGAGCCACTGCTTGTCCTGCCCYCTCCCCTCTCGAGACACCAAACACCCTCAGCATCATCCTGCCAAGTCTTCAGACTTTTCCACAGGCTGCTCCATGCCATTTCAACAGGGACTTTCTGACCTCAGACCGTTGACCTTTCTCTGCCACACTGGGGGCTTGCCCAGGTTTGCGGCCAGTGGCAAGAAGGGCACACACACATATTGATGAATACCTGGAAGAAATACTTCAGACACATAATTTTAACTATGGCAGCAAGGCAACTATTGTAACACCATSTAAGGCCAGCTTGTTCCTACGTGTACACGGCCTTGCGTTCCAACGAAGGAGTGTATCGAACAGCTGCAGCAACACGGCCACAAGGCTCCATGCTTTCGCCTGGAGAGTTGCTTGCTCTGAGAGCTGAACCTTTAGTGTCCCCAGGATGCTCTTCAGCACAAGCCTTTTCTACTGGGGGAACTGGAGAAGGCGGATCTTGGAAAAGTTCCCGTGACGCAACACTAACAGCAGTGTTGCTCTCCAAAGTGAAAGCAGAACAATAAATTGTTTCTCTGAACATTCAGGAAAAT
Source organism: Rhea americana (assembly GCF_003343005.1). Classification (NCBI taxonomy): domain Eukaryota; kingdom Metazoa; phylum Chordata; class Aves; order Rheiformes; family Rheidae; genus Rhea; species Rhea americana. Next base: position 3,407,785 of record NW_028186149.1, read on the forward strand.
TTTCCTGAAGATCCGTTCAGTGGTGGATCGACGGCATGCCCTACCCTCCCACTTCCCACTCCAAACCCCACCTTGGAAACAAAAGAAAAAGAAAGCACTGCTGCTAGAAATTATTTAGAGCTTCCTGTTATATTTGTTATTGCTGATGGGAAGTTTTAGCATAAAAAGAAAGTAATTTCCTGCTAGATGGCTAAATTCGCAGCTGGAAGGAATCCTGGTTTCCCTGCGCTAGGGCAGTCTGCAAACTGCAGCAAAGCACTGTTGTCTCCAGGAAAGGGATTTGCACAGTAGCCTTCTCCCCTTTACAGAGGATTTGCTGAACCCCCTCTGGTTCCCCTTCTATGCCTCCCACAATATCCCCAGGAGGGAAAACATTTACATGAGACAAATGCAAAAAGTTTCCTAGTACAGCCTTACTTTTTTCTTCAGCATTTGTTATATGATACATGTATAATGAAGCATTACACTGTTATAAAACTGCAGTGTTCATGGATTTTGATCTTATAAGTTTTATATAAAAGTTATACTGTATTTTTTCATGCAAGCTTCCTCAATTATTAACATTTATAAACACTCAACAGTCAAAAGCTATCAGATATCAGTGCTGCCCCTGTTAATCCCGTTCCCTGGGGAGACGTCTTAAAGTTCTGTAGGCTGCCGTATTAAGCTCCCCTTCAGCAGACTAAATTTGCCCAGAGGTCTGCTGATGACAAAATTCATACCAGATCATTTCTGTTCTGTGGCTACTGGGAGAGACTAGAGCTCCTTCTCTCTGAAGAGATCACTTTGCGGTTACTAGTCAAACAAGTACCCATAACAGCAATATTTTTCAGGGCCTTTCCCTACTTTCCCAAGTTTTGTAAGCTTTAAGCTTGAAAGCTAGTTACACATCAGGAATTTTGGCTGACTGACTGGGTTAGATAGTAAGGGAGACATCAGTCTTGCGCGTCTTGATCTCCTCCATTTATTTTACCGTGCCATCATCACTTTACTTACAATCTCCTTTGAAAAGGCTAAAGAACCTGCCTCATGAATGCAGAACATCTCATTTATTTCAGGACAGTAAAATCATCTCATGTGCTCTTCCCCTCAGAAGCAATCACGAAACCCAAGATGGTAACACATGCTCTGTTATGAATCGTCTTGCCCTTTTTCAACCTCACTATGCCATGGGTATGCAGACTATAACTTTTAAGGTTATCACATCTTAATAATAAGGAAGCCTTGCCTGGGTATTCTCAGCTGTAAAATTTCTATTTGTCACCTGCTACTTCTATAAACTCAYAAATGGGAGAAACCACAGATCAGAATTTATTGAAGAAATACAAAAGTGGGGCACCAGATTCAAAGAGCTGCTATAGGTACTAGGGACAGGAGGTGAGACACTTGGACATGGGGAAGTTCTTGAAATGGCGCTCGAGTTCCTCAGACCGAACACAGGATTTCCGTAGCCAGCAAGCTCCCAGCACTGAGCCTCCACGAGGCCCCGTGGGCGCCCGGGACTGCACCAGCATCCGCTCGGGCGCTGGTCGTCGTGCAGGGCCAAATCGTTGCACCGGGTCCCTTGCGGGAGCCTCTCGGCCAGGCCAGGCCCTGCGGCGCCTTTCTGAGCGGAGGCGTACGTGCGGGACGGGTCCCCTGGGCCCCCGAGGCGCCGTGCCGGCCCCTGCCCGCGGCGCCCTTATCCCCAGCTATTCGCGGCACAGCATTGTTCCCAGCTCCCTGGGAGATGGAGAATTCCAGCAACTGCAGAATGCACATAATCTCCCGTCAATCCCCACAAAATACTGTGCCAAACATGCAAGAAGGGGCAGAAGGGAAAGCAAAATGAAAGAAGCACTTAAGATGCCTGATTAAAAAAAAAGAAAAAAAAAAAAAGTCTGTCAGGTTGCATTTTTTATTATATTTCAGTTTTAATTCCTCGTTGGCAGTAGCTAGTCTCATTTCATTGTCTTTAATTTCTCCTCAGATCTATCTGCAAGTTTAATATAGTTCTTTGTGCATGCTCAGGACTTGCTCACTTAATTGAATGAAACTAGAAGCCACAATTATGCCAAAAGGTTTTATTAATATATTAAAGAATAATCAGCAATCTCTCCCCAACCTTACCTCAGCTAGATCGCACAAAGATATGGCTGATGTTTTATTTAAGCACTGACATAATACACTATCCAATGCAGATCTTAAAATTAATTAGATACGAGAAATTCTACAAAGCATAGGATCTCCTCACTCAAGGACTTAAAGGAATAAAGAGATCGGTAACRTCGATACAACGTACCCCAAGGAATTCATCGTCCACAGGCAGTGCACGCATTTCCAGTGGCTCCTGATGAGTCTAGGTCACAGATAGGAGCATATGGACAACGTAACATCCCTTGCAAAGTGTGATCCTGTGCCAGTATTACACACTGGGGTATTTTGCAGTTGGGTAAACTAGTGAAGAAATCCACTTGCATTAAGAGTCCATCCTAACTGAGGGACTCTTCTAGGAATGATGTGATTATGCTCCACGTAATAGTTTTAGACACTGGGGCAATACTTGCAACATTACTTCCGAACTGTTTTGAAGGCAGAGCTCTCTTTTCTTCAACTTTCTAGACATGGACTTTCCCTCTCATTTAGCTGCTCACTAATTACTGGCTCCATGTTGTCTAGGAGTTGGCTTCATAAGCAAACTTAGAAGAATGCATGATGCTCCTGTCAATTTTGGCTTTCCTCTGTGCATTTTCTGCCTTGAATCTGTATATTCCTCACCGTTTTCCCAGCTCATTTCCTTCCCTTCTTAAACACGATAGCCACCTTCTTCTTGTACTCTGTCCTCCTACTCTGAGCTTCTCTATCCAGCCACCTCTGACTAATGTTAGCACTCTGCCTGCTCTGTTGCATTTTGGTCTTCTCTACGATCACCTAGGCAGGACAAAGAGCACGTTTCAGTAGCAAACTGAATCCGCAAGATGTGCAGCTGTGCCGCGGTGTGGGGAAGGCTCGTCCTGTTTTAGGGAAGGCAGTTTGCAACTCAGGGACAGAAAGCTTAGTTCACTTGTACCTAAACGACCTGTGCCTGGACCAGGGTACGAGCCAGTGACGTTCAGCTCAGGCTGCTCTGAACACATGACAGTGCAGTCCCTGCACGCTAAATCCCTGCTTTGATAGAGTACAACAGCAAAGACCTTCCAGCATGAACAGTTGGCAGTGCAATACACAGACCTCTCCACCACACTTTCCCTAGCAGCCTCCCAACAGCACAGGAGGCTACAATTTTCAATTCCTTTCACTAGTGCTAATTCCATGATTAAAAAGGGAAAACCAGTGTCCTTGGCTCTAGCTCAGCTTCCCATCCATACCAAAGTTCACAAAGAGTTGCAGAACGATGTTCAGACACAGACCGACAAAAAAAAAAATGCTAACACAGATCTGCCAAACTGTGGAAATGCATCTGAACTGTGTGTGAATATTAAAAATAGGTTGCACTCTATTAGGCTTTATGACTAGTTCACAGAGTCTAGAAATTGTTCTTGTTGTGGGCTTGAAATTAAACATTGCCATCAGTCACCTGTTTCAGGCAGAATTTTTTCTCCGCTCACAAACACACTCGCTCCACTTCTTAGAGRAGGCTTCTGGAGAGGTTTTTGCTTTAATATCTGATGTCATTTCTAATACAATTTGCAACTACATTGACTAATTTTTTATTACACCATACTTCAAAGACAATTGGCTGGCCCRGATATACCTTTTGTGTGTGTGTGTACAAGCCTGGCAATAACCTATATTTGAAAGCAGTAAAACTTTACTCTTCTGTTGAAGTACCTCCAACCTGTCCTCTGACTGCCAAAATATAACCCTTGAATGCAGACTCTATATGACTTGCCCCTCAACTATAGATCCTGTCAACTTGCATTATCCATGGTAACAGTAATATTTAAGAAATCTCCTCTAGCAAAAAGCTTACACAGCTTTTTTAGCTCGAGCAGAATAAATGCCAGATATCAACAGTACAATAAACATATCTTAATTTTGATAAACAACTCAAAGTAGAATTTGGTGTTTATAATTTCTAAAACCTACTAATAATTTTGAACATTTGTATAGTGTTCCTTTACAATCATATGTAAGATCACATTTTTATTACTAAAAAAATCTTGTGTTTAGTAGCAGCAAGCTGTAGGAAGAAAATTAATGGAAACAAAATAAAGGCAAACAGTACCAAAGAACTGTCTCTTCCATCRTCTAGCTACAGCTATTCTTTTGTTATTTCATCCTAAAAGACCTTTTTGACTGCCACCGCCAACTCTCTGTTTACTAAGGTAAACCTGGACATAAATCCTTACAACTTAAATTAAAAAGTCATTGTCATTTTCAATGACAGAAAGAATAGAACTGTAATCTGCAGGGAGACTGGAAGTACACGATGTTCATTGATCATCTTACCAAATTGATCTTTCCAGATGAAATAAAAGCAAAAATCTGATAAATTTATCACCTGACTCCTCACAGCCTGCAGTGAAATAATGGCAACGTGCCTACACTGCCTCCTCTCACAGGCTCACTTACAATATGCTTTGCTGATGATTTTTAAACAACAGCTAGTGCCAAATGGGATTGGTAATGCTCATTAGCTGCAGTCAGCGTCCTTGTTCAAAATAAGAAAGTGTCTGTTGATCATTTTCAGTGTGGTTTCCTAGGAAAACAAAGTTCTTTTATCATCCTGTCTACCTGCTGCCAGGGGCTGGAAACACTGAAGAGTACTGAGGAYAGGAAGGCTGTGAACTGAGAAAAGTTTTGGAGGATGTGCTAATGGGAAAGTTATTGTAGTAAGAAGTGTAATGCATTCGCGACACTAACTCAGAAAATCTGGGATCATTATTTCAGCTGGTCAAGAAGAAGCTTTTCTTCAGCTGCCAGATTTTAGAGAGTATTTGGGGTTATATATTCCAATTCTTTTTCATTTTTTTTTTCCAAAAAAATGAGACAAATTGAAGTAAAAACCCATACATGTACACACTATTACAAACAAAAATGTAAGACAGAAGTATTCTCCTACTCAGGAMCTCTATCACAGGGAATTAAAAAAAAAGTTTCACTTGTTTCTGCTGAGAAGGATGTAATTCAATGCTAAGAAATAATGAAAGAGGTCTAGCATGAGAAGTGACATTTTAGCTAGTATCACAGAAAAATGACTTTATTTGTATACATGTAATGGGAAATACATTTTGTATCGTGTAGCATCAGATGACAGACAGAATTATGTTCCTTGTCAAAAGCCTGACATTGCCACCCTTAAATTCAAAAGCATTCTTTTGCTGGAAGTAGAATCCAACCTCAAATAGGAGCACACATACTTTGGAAAGTCAACATTAAGTTTGTTTGCATGCTTACCAAAATGCAAAATGTCCTCTCACGCAATCTGTTACAATTAAAGCCAGAAATAGCTTCTCCCTCACTATACACACAAGTCCTTTGCTGGTCCAGGGAGCAAGAGTCACACATATACTTGCAACCATCATTTACAGACATTTCTATGTCTGTATCTATTATCTCCAAAGATACATATGTTTTACTCATACTTTCACCACAAAAAAGGCAAAAATACATTTTTGTCTGAAACTCCGCTAATGGCAACATACAGTTGTCTAAAAATATCCTTTCTAAGTACTTCTCTGAAAAGTAAAAAATAGTGTGCAAAAACAAGTGAATTTTGGATCTTTATTTAAATAAATAACAGAGCAGCAGAACATTAGGTGTGGCCTTAAAGTTTCAAATTTCAAAGATTACCAGGAAAACAAGAAATTGAAGCCAGAACCTTGCAAGAAATATGCAAAGTTTTTTGTAAGATGCTTTTGAAGGAGGAAATATTCTTTAGCTAATATATCATTATCACCAGCAGAGAGTGCAAAAAATCAGCATTGTTGAACTGTGAAGATTTATGGAATACATATCAGGGATTTTGGTAATTTTTTTAGATAGCTCAGCAGGTATGCAGTCAAAGAAAAACCTTCATGCCAAATAATTCAGTTGGGCTGGTTCCTGCTGCTCCTGAAGCCAATAGCAGTGCAGCTATTCAATAAGCATAGGATAGGATCCAAAGGTGTGGTGTGATCAGTTTTAGTGTTTATATTAGTGCCACAGCTGTAACTTCCCAGCTGGAGATGTATGATACTACTGATGGTAATGAGACTTATCAACACCAATTCCATTTACARTTCGGCCTTAATCTGAGATGTCTACAGCAGGGAAGTAAATGACACTCAAGCAATTAAGGAATCTGTTCACTAATCTGATTTTTATTTTTACTCCCATCAGAAAGTTTCCATCAATGTACCTTTGTTTCTAATAGGTTCTAGAAGTTTACTCACTTAAATTATCTGCTTAAAATGATATACATAAACATAGAAATGCCTCTTGAAAATGTTCCCTTACTTCTTTCTGATTCATGTCTGCAACAAAGATTTCTTAGAAGAGAGCAACATCTCTGCTTCTAAATTGGCTCAGAATCATTCCTGTGACTCAGTAATGACACTGTATAATAAATTGGTTTTGATAGGAAGTGATATTCTACCAGCACTTTCCAGTTTCCCCTGGTAAACATTACCAGCTTCCCCTGCCACTTCTAGGCAGACCATCTTCTCTAGCTAAGACAACACACTGTGTCCAAAACAACACTATCTCGCTACGCTGCAGGACAAACTAACTTCTGAATCATAGGAAAATGGCATTTCGATAAAGTGTCATTAACCTAGGGACCCAAACGCTGCAGTTGCTCTAGTATGGTCCGTCTCTAGCAGAGAGCATTTCTGCCAGGAGCAGTGGGTGCCGCACGGATTTGGACAGGTAGGTCCTACTAGCTAGATGAAGGCGTTCCCGCAGGTAAGCCAGGGATGAATCGGATCTGTGAACTTGTGCTCTAATACCACTCCATGCCTCTCATACGGAGCACTTCTTTGGCTGGCTTTGAGGAATGCCAGGACATTTTTGTTGGATGCTTTGATGTGCAAAAATCTTACCATGGCAGCAGAATTTGGGTTTGCAATAGTTGAATACACTCTCTTCATGGTTTACACAGAAAGTGAAGAGTTATTTTTGACTGTGTTAAAAGATTTCAGGCTRACTAAGTTATGCATTTTACAGGACTCCTACTCATCCCCAGAGTGCCACATGCATCTTTCTTTTTAAATCATTCCTTGGCAGACCATCATCTCTAGCTAAGAGGACATACTGTGTCTAAAACAAAACTGTCTTTGTATGCCACATAATAAACTAACTTCTGAATTTGTATGAAAATTAGAGAGTTGGTGGTTTACAGTTTAAATGATAGATTCTCATAGTATTATATAATCACTGCACAAAGTGAAACATTCATTCTGAATAAAAATTACAGAAACATCAACTCAGCTAACATGTATGCACACACGGGAAGCCTTTAGGACAGAACATGATATTCTCTTCAGCTCCTAACTCCACTCCTTGGCATCAATCGAATAAAGAAAGGTGAGAGCTTTCTTAATAAGTAAACTGGGGATCCCCCACTGATTGAGATATACTGAGGTGGTGAAAATGTAGCATTTTTGGCTTCATGCCACCGCACTCTGGCTTAGCAAATACCRAAAGCAGCAGCCAGGGGATGCAATACATGTTCCAGGATCAGTCACGTATGACTCTTCTTCAGTTACACTGAACATACTGATGCAAGCATAAGGATCTAGCCTGTAATTTTTACTGTCTTTTTCTTGATTTTCCTATTTTTTACACTTACTATTTAATCTGTGAATAAAAAGCATAGATTTTTGTACCTGACCCATCAAAAATAAGCAAATTTGTTACCACTGCAACACAACTTTGTTCTAAATTGCTCTGCAGTGATAGTGTAATGGATTACTGGGCGTGYAGTCTCATGACTCAACAAATAGAAAGGCTTACAAACACACAAATAAAGCTCATTGCTTTCTAGGACTGTATTTTAGTTGCTTGTCCTGCTAAAAAAACAGGGAATGTCACCAAAGTAAACGACTACTTAGAAAACAGTTAACTCTTCTGTATGATAACTTTCAGGAACATTATTAGAAAACTCTTAGGACACGGCTTTAGCCTTCTGTACAGCTACTCTTTTTTATCTACRGTATGTATGTGTTTACTCTGTCCCAGGAACAGAAAAGAGGTAAACATTTTTCATGAGAATGCCAGAAGAAAGGAGCAGTGGCCTGTTTATATCAAACATACTTGTGTTAAACACTTGCTCCGCACTTCCTAGCAACAGACTTCAACCCCTTCCCCCCCGCCAAAAAAACCACCCTCTCCTTCCAAGGCTTCCTATACACAGGAAAAGTCTGATTCTAAAGACAGACRGTTAATTTTCATGTGTAATTATACTGAAACCAATTCTGTGACTCTCATTATTAAGTCCTATATATGAGAAATGTTTGGAGGACCTGRAGGCAGGACTGTAGGAACAAGCCTTTTACAATACTTTCCTGCTCAGATCTTAAGTCACTGTTTTGCCTTAAACTAAGACTGTCTGATGTCAAGCTGTATCTGCTACTTACTATCTTCAATTTCTGTTAACTACCCTTAGGCTAAATAAATTTTTAATATTGGTATTGAAGGAAGTCAGCATTATTTTTGCCGTGAACCTCAGAAACTTCCGTGAGAGGGGCAATCTGCTCACTGATCACAAAGGTTAGCCTCAGAGAGGTGCTCTGGGGATTATATCGAATGACAGCTTTATGTGCATGATTATATAACTTCCAAAACTAGCACTGCCTGCAAAAATCTACATGCCTATAAGGACCAGAAGCAYTGAGTTCTCCTCTCTGATTCCATGTTATTTTCCCTCTCGTGTTCTARTAGGAGAACATTTCTACAATAAATATTAATTAACATATACTGTTGATTTCATTGCTCTAACTAATAATTTACACTTACATAACATTTTGTATGTTCTAAGCACTTGAAAAATATTAATTATCATGTTAAATTAYGGTATTCTTGAAAATATGTCTCTTAACATAAAGTCAATGACAAAAACCTCTACAGGAACTTAAAAGCAGATTAAATGGAAGATGCTGCAACATACTAAGACAGCAGTTCCTTACATGTTGGAAATGTTCTTTCACCCTCGGACTGTTAAATTCCAAAYGTCAGAGTTTAACAAAAGGAAATGTGTGAGACTTGCAATCACACTGCATAAAATAAGCCTACCTAAGGTGAAACTTTCTCTTCAGTAATCAGGCACATTTTCTCAGTGCTGGAAAGCTGTACTGAATTCTCACTGATTATCAGCAATTCTTATGAATATGCTAATAATAGCTACATATATTTCTATATACTTCCACAGACGCCTGAAGAATCACTTCAGGTGCTACCTGAGCAGGTTTCAGAGGAAGTTACTCAGGCCATACACAAGCTTTAATATTATTCTTTCCTTCCAGCAACCCCAGAGTCCAATGTGGAAGAATACAAGAATTTATAAAGAAGTTGCATAAAATGACAATTGCTTAAATTCTCTTGTGAGGTTACAAAGAGGCCTGCTTAGGCACACGACTGACTAACATTCCTCAGTAATGGGGGGGGTGAGCTGTGACTATGCAAGAACGACAGAATACGGGACTGTAATCTAATTGAAGACGGCTTCACTTGATTGGGAAGGCTAAGTATTTATTCTACACCTAGACTGTTTAATGTGACTGCTGGAAGAACAAGCAGGAAGCTACATCAGGACCCCTAGGTAAGAGTATTTTGTACATACCCAAAAGACAATGAGCTTGGAGGATCCTACAAGCTCAGGATTGTAGGAGGATCCTACAGTCTGTCTTACTTGGCCGGCTGGGAAATATAAACAAAAAATGAAGCGTAAAAACCCTTCAGAGAGGAGGGAAGAGAGAAGAGCTGATTTCCAGGGGCTGCTGAGGGACCAGCTAGAAGAGGAAAGCTCAGCAGCAGAATCTGCAGAAGCTGGACCTCTCAGACTAGAGACTACAGCAAGGGCAGTAGCACTTTCGCTTCCACAGACTGATATCCAGATCCTTCCTCTTGGGCTTTTGCTCATGTACAAGCAAAAGCAAGTCCATCTGGCACCCAGGCACACATGTGTAAAGGACTGTATATAGTATGTTAAGCACAACACATTTCACAGTTACCATCTTATTCTTCTATCAAAGGGGAAGAGCATCACTACAGCTACTCAAATGCACCCATTCCTGATACAACACTTGAACCAATATGGTTATTTTTTTTAATACTATGGAGAAGTCTAACACACAATAAGAAACAAGCTTGTCCCAAACATCTTACCATCTAAACAGAGATGTAAAAAAAATATATATATATATATGAAATCATTTGCACAAGCAGCACAGAAAGTGACAAAATAAGAAATAAAAGGCTGGCTTTTTTTTCTCTAAATGCCTTTGTCTAGGCTTTATTTCCTCACATTTAAATGATCTTTTTTGAAAAAGAATTATACCATTTAGTAAAGACAGAAATAGCTTTCAACAAGGCTATTTCATCTCAAACAGGGCCACTGCTTGGCTTCAAGCTATGATACTGAATGATCTTTAAATCTGGAATGAGATGCATGGCCTAACTAGAAATAGAAGTAGAATAAATCTAATGAGAGTGTGAAATATTCATCAGGGAAATCTGGAAAAGCTATCATAGCAGTTTCTTTAAATGCCTTTGTGAATTTTATTCTTAAAGATCAATTAAATGAATTACTTAATAAGCTTAAGCAGTATAAAAATAGCCAACAGAGAAATCAGGAACATTTTTTTTTTTAATCATGTTACAAAGTTCTGTCAGTACTACTTACGAGGTCTTAGAACTTCTGCTTTCCTTCTCATTGCTGTTCATCAGCACTAACATCAGCAGAATTACCCCTGAACCGTACCGCCAGGAGCAGACAGAAACTTTGAGGTGTGTCAGAAGATGCTAGCAATGCTACCTACGAYGCACTCAAAGTTCTCAAATTCAGCGCACTACCTGTGGCAAGGTATAAGGTAGCAGCATGCTAAGAAGACAACTATATTGATGCTCTACTAGATAGGAGTTGATTTAGAAGAGTCCTGAACTCCTCATTTTTGCAGTTGGATTTGGCTGACAGAACAAAGCAGCACTTTCCTCTGGAGGAAGCAAGAAAGGAGCAAGGATGTAGCTGAAACTGAAGAGGCAGCTAAGGGAACATCACCCACCCTGTTAACAGCAAAAGGTTGCTGCCCGTTAATAYAGTCTTTAACGTATTTGAGACCTACAAATCATAATCTTTGCTATGACTTTGTAACAACCTCCACAGCAGAGAAAGAGGCTGTACRATTTTTGAAGCATGGGATCATTGACTGACGTTGCTGACAGGAAAATACCCACATTCAGTGCATAGTCTGGACATTTTTTTTCCAGTTGAAATAGCAAGAGGAAACATGCTTGAAAAGTATGGGAACTATAATGTTAAAAAAGATGAAGTCTCTGGTAAACTCATCTTAGACACAGGGTCAGTTTAGGGACATTCACTGTAATTTGATCTTTCATTTCTCTTAGATAAACAAGCCCAATTATTTCTCTCCTTCAGGATAAATTCCTCAATTTGATGATGGTACTTAATTTAAAGCTACTATTTCATCTTAATAGTCCTTTAGTAGGAAGAAACTTCAAAATTATTACTATCTGGATTCTCAGTATGCCAAAGGCTTCCTCAAACATTAAGAGCAGCAATCATTGATTCTCTTGTCATATTTCAAAAGCCAAACCAGAGGTGACTACTTTAAATTTGATACTCCCAGTGGAATAACCTCTTTCATCTGAGCTACARTCTAGCTTGCTCGGCTATTACAAGCTACTCAAGGCAGTCTTTGCAAGTGAGGGCCCTTTTAACTGAGTCCTGAGCTGACACCATTTGTTCTTCTATTTATTAAATTTTTCCCCTGTTAATTAATAGTGCTATAAAGCACTTTCAAAAATAAAAAGTAGTCGTTTTAATTATTTTATGTATTTAAACATACATCATATAAAAAAAACTTTGCAGATGTATGACAAACAGAGACTGTGATAGTTATTTATGAAAAATATGTATGTGATAATTATTATATGAAAAATATGTAATATGCTCTAAATACAAGAAAGAAATAGTAAAAAGATTGCCTTTATTTCCATGATCTTCACATCCTTCCATTACAGGACTACTTCACTAATCTACCTGTCAGTCATACCTCTTCAGATGCCGAAATAGCCGCTCTCCTCGCTGATTAGCCAAAGATCTTGGCCTCAGCTGTTTATGGGCTACCACGTAAGCATTTTTGCACCTCCTCCATTCTTGGAAAGAGCTTCCTGCAATAATACSCTGCTTCAACTCTCCTTAAACTCTCTTTGCCTACAAAACAGCGGCCGTTCTTAGGCTGAAGGCGCGTTGAGAGCGTTCCTCTCCTGGGAGCAGTGCTGTCCCGCTGCTTCCCGCGCTGCCCCACTTGCGTCACTGCTGGCTTCCTGGCCCGGGCTCTTCTACCTCTTGGCTCAGCAGGACCACTGAGCAGAAAATGGATTTCTGTTCTGTATCTGTGAAGCCCTGACCAACAAGAATACGTGCCTAAGTAAGAACAGCATGATCAAACCCCACTGCCTCTCACAGATGTAGAATTAAAGTACAGCCACTTGCAATGTCTGCTGTGTTATTAAAATATCTTACTGTAAATATACCATTACGCCTATTGAAAATTGGTTTAACTGCATGTGTTACTAATACAGCTGGTTTTTCTACAGTCTGCAGGAAAAGGTTTTCTCTTCTTTGTGCTGAGGAAGTCTAGATGAATGATCTTGCAGAGTTGTAACAACTCCTCACCTTAACCTTGACCTTGGCTGGCCAGCCAGCTCACTGCAAAGTTCATTTAGATACGTGTGCACGTACAGGACATCCTTTCCTAGGTGCACAGCAACGAGTTCAGCAAAATAAAGAAAACAACTCTACTGCAAACACGCAGAAGTCAGATTTCACATGCTCACAAATCAGGCAGGTAAAAACTAATTTCTTAAGCACTCTCACTCAGAAAGCGACTATTTATGGGCCATATTTCAGTTTAAGATTCAGCTGAGGTGTTCAAGTAAGAAAATGCAAATAACCTCAAATCAAATACCAAATAAACCCCCCAAAAGTCTTGCTTTGCCTTTATAAAATATAAATTTTTGGTAACAAAAAGAATGGAATATTTCAGCCTAGGGGCCTAAGTTTAGATAAGTAACATAAACTTGAGTTACAACTAATGCAACTATGGTGACCTGCACACAGTTAACAGTTTTATCTGTACCTAATCAATGCTAAATGAGGTATATACGATCAATTTTTAAAAGTAATAAATTAGAGAATATTGTCTGAACATTTAAAAAACTGTCACATGGATATTCGGGATGGACCTGTCAGAACCTATATAGGTAACTGAGTAAATACCTTAAAATTTGATTTTAAACTAAATTACAAAATCTGTATGATTTATAAAACTATTCACTCATTTTCTTTACACAAATAATAGAGATTTTTAAGTCCTTTAGCAAAAGACAGCTAATCTAAATATCTGCTGAAAACATACTCAGCTTACACAGTGCTTACATGCCTTTTCTATTTATAGTTACATTTATTAAGAGTCATATGCACAATATGAAAAATCCCTACTTGTGTGTACCAGAAGAATAGCTCTTGGTCTGTTTTGGTATTTAAAGTCTGACTCCTTTTCACACACCCCAACCCCCCCTCCACATTCTGCTGCTAATACTCCACACAATGGGACTAATACCGGATGACTAGAACATGCTTCAGAGCATAATTCTCTAAAGAGAATGCATATCCTATAAGTTAAATGATGACACTAGGTTATAGGAAATCCTAATTAGCTCAGCAGAAAAGAAGAAAGACTTTAGAGATATGAAACTGTCAAAGCAGATCATTCATAAAGGGGCACAATTTCCTCCCAGCCTCTTTAAATTACATTTTCAAAATAACTTTTGAAATATGCATTTTCAAAATAGCTTTTTTTAGCTTTGCTAAACCAGCATTTGCAGATACCTCTGCCTGGGTATGGAGAAGGGCTAAGCGCACTCCAACGGGCTCACTCACCGGCGGCACGCTGAATGCGCATCAGTCTCACGAGCACAGTGAATCGAGTTCCAGTTTTTAGCCTTCTTGCCATTCAGTCCTTGGTGGGTAAATCACTAACAATGCTGTGATACTATATTTAAATGGTTTTTCAACAAAGATCAACACTATTTTCTCCCCAGTGAAACTGAGACTTCAGAAGACATTAATATATGGTTATTCATGAAAACCTTGTCCAGGGACTACTGTTTTATAACAGTGTCTGCTCTCAGTACTCTTTTCCGTTTCACAAAGTGCATTTCTGTCTTACAAGCACACAGCTCTCCTCATGTGTGCAACCGACTGTCCTTTGTAAGAAATTATTTCCAAGCATGGTAAATACCTTGTGTTGGACTGTGCCTGTAGATGCAGGGACAAGGCTGGAGGAGCGGGACGTCCTCTCGTGTCTCATTTGTCTGCCCCGCCAGCTCTGCAGTTTGGGGCACGGACCGAGACTGCAGAAGAGGGACAGACAAAAAGGGCTATCTAACATCTGCTTCTTAGTCCCATGGAAGTTACCTGGAAAATACACCGTAATTACCTACTCCAACTAGCCTATTTACCTTTTTATAATAGGCAAGGCTAGGAAAAAAAATAAAACTTTTCCTCCATGAAGATCTCTCAGAGAAGGGAATTTAGAGTCTGTTGTGAAAGGTGATGTGCATATTGTAGTGGACCGTATAAAGGACTTGAAAAGAAACGTTGTACAGTTGGGGAGTCTATCCACTCACTTGGACCTGCTGACGTTTGGGAGCTAAAGCTGTTGTGGCTTGCACTGCCCATTCCCTGCCTGCACACCTTCGTCGCTCCCGCGCAGTCAAGCTTTTCAAAATCACAGCACTGGTAGAACAAAAGATGGAGTCACTTTTTTTTTCATATTTTTTGCTCTTATAATGAAGCAGGAGAATTTTTGCAAAGAAACAGCAAACTGGAGCCACTTGTATTGCAATTGTTCTCACTGAGACCGCCAGCAACAAGTTAGAGGAAGTCGAAGCAAAAGAAGGAGCACACAAGACTCTCTGGCCACAACTGACTCTGCTGCTGCTTTGTTTAATCGTAATTCCAAGTGGCGGAAGCGGGTGTAGCAGGAAAAGCAAATAACAAGAAGCTGAATGACAGATTAAAGTCCTTTTCAATTTAGACTTGCAGTTTGACCGTACTACCATGGAAAATGCTGGTATACTTCCCATTAATTTTGATGCAAATTTTCCCAGATTATAGTTAGGAAAACTACTGTTTCTAGAATCTAAATCAGAGATAGCTACGGTAGCCTTGCAATTTTGTGTTGTCCCAGAATACTGTTTTCCATCCATCAGGGAGGATAATTTTTGGTACAGTCACACCCTAAAGCACGAAGAGAGGAGAGGAGAGGAGAGGAGAGGAGAGGAGAGGAGAGGAGAGGAGAGGAGAGGAAGGGCGGAGGGCAGGGGAGGGCAAGGGGAATACCTACAACTGCTATTACAGTCCTTTCTGTCCAGGGCTCCAGCACAACTGCAGAACGATTAACAGGGAATATGCAATGAAGCAGTAACTGTATGCTTAAAAAGCCATTGAGATGTTTCTAAAATCAAACTATAAAAGAMAAAAGCTCTGCCCCCCTCTATGTTCTTATCTACAGAGTCACTTGAGATACCACGTGTCAAACAAACATATTATACAACTACATGTGTCTGCATTTAGGTAAAAGAGGATGATTTGAGTAATATCAGATCATTCTGAAAACTGGAAAAAGAACCAGAATCTTCCTCAGGATGTCCATGGCAATGTAAAATCCACAACTCCATCTGCCTTCTAACTGGGCCTCAGTCAGACCGTGCTTATGCTGGTGTAAATCAAAAATGACTCCACTGATGTCAGTGGAATTAAACTGCTGTAAAACCATAGTGAGATCTTTCATTGCTATATTCCTATGTCATGGGTCAACACACTGTCAAGCCAGCACATATAACAATCACAAATTAATYTGTACACTCATCATATAACTCCCACAGAGAAAACACTTGAGCCGATTCTGGGTCTGAAACAGCCGTACGACTTCTGCCGTTTGCTGGCGAGAGCACAGGAGGCTGCAGCTGGGGAGATGCTGCCCCTCCGGCACCCGAGGCCCCGGAGCTGCAGGGGACGCTGCTGGGAAACAGCAGCTTTCCGGTGAGCTCAGCACAAGGGAAGCAGCCTTCAAAAATGAATGACTCGTGTGCATGTGGCTTCCACGAACACCACCGGCAAATAAACGCGATGCAATTTTTAAATACAGATGCTACAYTGTGTCTCTGCAAAATACTGCACAAAAATCGCTGGAAAATAAAATGTATTCTTTCAGCGTGAAATAGCTGGTATGGCCTCATCAGCTTGACTGAATTTTGAGTACCTACATAAATAAAACAGCCCAGTTTCCCTAAATAAAAATGATGATGCCAGCTGGAGAGAGGCTGAAATGTAGCCCTAACAGAAGCTACTGATGGATTTGTATCTGAGTCATTACTAGCATGGGTAGCCTGCTTTCTGTCAGTGCACAATTCAATCTTAGATGCAGTTACCTAACAAWTGTGGGGAAAAAATTCAGTGGAAATCATATGAAAACCAAGCTATGATTACCAGGCACTTTTTCCCCAATACTCATCTTTCTTCACTTGCTTTCTTTAATAAGCTGATGTACAAGGCAAATTAAATTTAATTTGACCAGTGATACTAYACTCTCTCTATAAACTTTGCATTGGAAAGTACTGTGTAGCAGAGAGAAACAGGGTGAGAACACTCTGAAAGAGAACTGCTTAAAAAGAGAGATTGTTGCTACCATAGCGAAAAATGTAGAAAAAGCAACACAGAATAACAGTGAGTTCACACACACTGAAAGCTGCTGATCAGTGAAGCTGTCAAACCCAGCTTTTGTTCATGTAAACAGAGGAAGACTGTTCCTATAACAAACTTGCCCCAACGTGCCCTGCAGGGATTCATGTTGCAATTCTTTATCAATTCCTGTCAGGCATTATTCTGCCAGCTTGTAATCCTATAGCAGGAGAAGTCTGCATAGAGAAATGCTCCGGAAAGTAAGTACAGCAGCTCATCTTTCTTCATGCCACACGTGCCAAACCCCTGAGAAAGCATTTTGCAAATATGTAAATGATAATATAATGGAACTTGATTTTCTTTCTATTTTGATAACTGTAAAAACATGCAACGGGCTGGATGTGGGGATTTGCTGGAGATGGTTCGTACAGCTCCTGGACACCTTCTTCTCAATTACTGGGTGGCACTGGATTAATAACCAAAGAATTTGGGAGCACTCCCAGGCCACAGGGAGGAAGCTCTGAGGGAGAGTCAGTGTGTCTTTGAACAGAGGGGCTCAGGACGTGGAGGTCACTCATACTTCTCCGTTTCCCAAGAAGCACATTTGTTCTTTAGGTACTAAGAATCAACTTGTTATAGCGGATACAGTTATACACTAAAAATGCACATCTATTCTCTCATGCATTTCAATTACTTGGAAAGTAAACATTCATGCTTTCACATGCACATGTGCATCCACACAGCTTCGCATTTCTAAACACAGCCTGGGCCCATCTGCTATTAGAAGCATCACTTGGTCTGGGAGAACGAGGATGAAAGAGAATTTGGGAAATCAGCTGAAGTCCAGTGAAAATTCTCTGCATCATTAACCTTACAGCAATGGCAGGTTATTTTTATATTAAGTTCATTGAAGGAATTAGAGTGAAAAGTATGCATTTCCTGTTCATACATTTAGAACACTTCAAGATAGGATTTTTTTYTGCTCTAAGGTCATTCAAGTACTCCATCTACACAGAAAGGGAACAAAGGCATTTGCTATACACTATATGACTTTGAAATTTCAGATGCACACACTTTTAAAAATCTTCTGAATGCAGCAGTCAAGTATCAMTGGGATGCTTTCTAACAATACAAGCCAGCAGAAAGCAGAGGTGAAGAATAGGGGTAAACGGACAATATATCAAGTTTGGATGTCCTAATGCAACCTGAATCAGAAATTCCTGAAGACACTTTGCAATGACCAAGGTTCCTAACACTATTCAATATTAAAACTTAATTTTCTAGAAACATGTGATTTGGAGGTCTCTTGACTATTGCATTACGTACTACAATGCATTAACAGTGGTAAAGAGTAATCATTTTTTAGTGAGAATATCTGAATATTGGAAACAAACTTGAAGCTAGACAAGTTGCAAGCTACAGTTCTCCGTATTTGCCTTACGTGTGTAAGAACATCAATCAGTTACTAACAGCTCCATCTAGTCCTCAAAGAGGTGCCATCATCTCATCCTGTAAATGTCACCTGCAAACCACTGCTTCCTCTACTAGGCCCTGTGCAAAGATATTACTACTAGAATTGCAAGAAACCTTGCAGGGCATTTAATCTTAAAAGAATTTGGAGGAAGAGACAGGGCAGTAATTTTATAGTGCTTACATGGGAAGTGGAAAAAGAGTATAGCAATTCAGCACTTCTGAAAATGTCAGCCTACGGCAGAGCCACCACAGCCTTCTGATTTTATAGTCCAGAAAGACTCATATGTTTGTGGCTCAGTGGATATATTGGAGACAWAAGTGTGGGACTGTGTCATGAAAAAAAGGTTGGGAGAGCTGAGGAGGGGAGAGCTGAGGAGAGGCAGAGGCAGAAGGAAGAGGGAGGAAGCCATCTGAACTTTCTTGCTACTTATGCAGCAGGACACTTGAAACAACAACAAAAATGCTTATGCATGACAGAGAAAAGTGTTGAACTAATTCCCAAACATGTGAATTTGCATTTGCCATCCAGACTGGAAACAAGTAAAGGAGATACAATGCTTTTTACTTTGTTCAATTAACAGAGAGAGTTAGAGCCATCTTTTCCTTTCATAACATTGAGTACTTGCTATTTTATGTAAGTGGAAAAAGCAGTTACATTAAAACATCATTCCCACCCAAGTTCAAGCCAGAATACCCGAACGTTTGCCAATTATTTTGGCGTATCGCTAGAAAATACTCAGTACTTCAGTGTTTTCCAGGATTGCTCTGCCACTCCTGTGTACTTTTCTCTGCTCAAATATTTTCTCAGAACTTCTTTTGTTACAGTATTTTTACCTCCTTCAGAGTGGGGAAAGCTTATTCTGCAGACAAGTAACTCAGGCCATATTTAACTGCGCAATGTATTTCCTGAGTATAAATGCTGTTGCTATTGTTTGCAGTTGAAGGCATAAATAATGCAAAAAATGCTACTAAGTACACATAAAGTTTGATCCCCTATGCCCAAAAGATTTTAAATTTTCATAAATCAAAGTAAATATATTTTTGCAGTCAGAGCTGTTGAAAAACTAGTTCACTGCTTTCCTTAAAATACCCGGGATTAGCTTGGCTATCTATTTGTAAGAAAGATCAGCATGGAGGAAGTGCAGGTGTTGTTAGAAATGATAATGATTTAGCAAGTCAGTTTTTTCCGCAGGCCAACATGGAATAGGGCATTAAGGTACTGCTTTCCATCAGATAAAGCACAAAAGTGCCTTGAAAATGCATGGCCACAAAAAAGCAACACAAACATGTATGTGTGTCCATGCATATAACATTGGAGCGTTAGTAGCCTGGTCATTTTTAAAAAATGAATAGCTATCTTATGCTTAATGTTTTCCTGAAGTCATAAGTGCTCTATACAGTTGTCCTGCACCATTAAACAGTTACAATGTTGCAGCCTAGAGGTAGCTTCTTTTCAGTGGTGGGTGAAGTGATTTTTGTGTTTTTCCTTTGTATAATTCATAAGTTAGCATGACCACATTTTTGAATTGCAAAAGTAGGACGTCTGTCACCATGGGGAAGCCATGGGGGTGGACACAGTGTGCTTCTGACAGCTGTGAGCTTGTGGTCACAAGAAAGGTGCCTGCTTGCTTTTCTCTCCACTTTAGCATCCCAGTCATTTAGCTCTGTCGTCTTCCAGGCCTCTGCTCTCTGGAATAAAATCGCCCTCCCCATTTCCAGCCATATTCTTTCCTAACTCGCCCACTAGCTCCTGCCTTCGAGTTACTGGGACCCACCTAGACCCGCGGCACGCTGCGTCCAGGCGTTCGCGCCGCGCGGATAACGCAGCGCCCCGGGCACGCGAGGCCTGCCCGAGCAGCGCTGCCTCGGCGTGCCACGGCGGGCACCGCGCGTGCTCCTCACGCACGCAGGGGAGCCGGGGCCGCCGCGGGGAGCAGCCCGGAGCCACGAGGGAAACCGTGGCACGGGACAGCGTGGAACGCGGCTCACGTGGAATGAAAGGGAAACCCCGCACTTAGATTTATGGAGCAAGTCCTTACCGCAGGAATATCCCGTTACTTAGGTTAGTTCTGTTTGAGACTTCTCAGGGCAGTAAGGAGAGGTAGCTACGCAGATTTCATTAAGTACATACATGGCATCTATCTTTTATGGCTCCTTTGAAGTTTCTGTCTTACTGCCGCAAACCACTTTTTGGCTACACAAATGGTGTAAGGTCATTCATGTTCGTGTCTGTTCACAGCGCAGAAGCACTGCTGTACCTGTTGGCTGTGGCACAGTGTTAGATGAGTATGAGGATCAACAGACTCTAGTCCAGGACGCAGTTGCTTCCTCAACTGATGTGACAGCTCAGGTTTGTAACTACAGAAAATAGCATAGACTATCATCTATTTTCTAGAGGGATCCAGAATGCAGTTTATTGGATTCAGCTGCGTAGGATTTACTGAAGAATTTGCACAGAATTGCTGTGTTCTTTGGCAGAAAAGCACACCGCAGCAACAGGATTTCAAGGCAGCACTGAAAGCCGCGGGAAGGTCCTCTATGCACTCAGCGCTTTTACAGAGCTTGTGGAACTATGGTGGAAGAAAGTGTTAGGAAATACGACCAACAGCTGCTGTATATGCTGCAGATCACCTCTAGTTCTGACTAATCTGTAGTGTAGCAGGCCATGGGACAGCTGTGCAGATGTGGCCAGTCTCTCAAGTAGGCAAGAGATACAAGCACTGGCTTCTAGTTACCCTCCTCACCTCCCCTCCTCTCCTCCTAACACCCCAGAAATAAATGCACATCAGSCAACTATCTTCCAGCATCAGCACTTCCAGTAAATCATCTGAGAGGGAAATTCCAATGAGCTTCAATTTTTGTATTCCACTTTTGTCCAAKAAATGTTTTTGCTCATCATGATCTTCTTTTTTACTAATAGCAAAACAAACACCTGAATGTGCAATTCACTAACAACTAGTATCTCCCACTGTTGGGACTCAACTTCAGCAAAATATTAAGATGTCAGTGAAAGGGAAACAGCTGCCCCATACCCCAACATGCATAAATTAAGAAATGTTTGTTATTAAATCCCATTAGTTACATATCTTACTTGCTACYACTACCTTGTGAGAGGTTGTCTTCATTTCTGTATGATCTTTCATTAGAAGAAGACCTGAGATAGGAACCAGAAGTACCTGGCATTAAAGAATACACAACACAAACTGGAAAATCCTCTCAATAATGGGGAAGAGTTCAGTATGTAAAGAAACTCCTTGATGATGCTCTGTATCCCCAAAATAATTATGTATCTCCCTCTAGGAGAACTCTAATAGCTCTCCCCAGTAATAACAGCTCTAAACAAGAAGTCCTTTTACTCTAAACAGTACATGAAGGAGGAAAGCACAGTATTCCAGGGAGCTGCAGTATTCCATGTAATGTAAGATAGTAATTCACTACGAGGACCACCCAACTTTTCAACCTGTGACTCTTGAAGCTGTTCTCCCTCACCTCAAAATATTCGAAGCTGGAAGTTTGAACATAAAACATCCTATTATCTCATCTACTATAGGAATAAAACAGCAGTTGATAAAAAATGCTTTAAYGTCACCTTTAGGAAAAGATTTCTACTCCTCAATTGAAATGCTTGCTTGCCACTASAGTGACAAGGAATATTTCTATAATATACTTGGAGAAGGAAGAAATGATATTCATGTCATTCACGTGAGGGAGTTCAATTCACATATGTGAGTCAACAGACTCAAAAAACAGCAGGTGAAGATGAGCTTGCCCTTCGAGGACTCATGTACACATCTGCTCGGATCCTAAACACCCATGTATGCAACTASCCAATGCAGATCAGCCCTGGTGAACAAAAATGTGTTTAGTGGCTAGTAAAAGCTGACTGCAGGGACTCGAAATGTACCTCTGGCAGGTCGCACTGCTGTAAGATTCTCAARCTGCCTAAATCAGTGCATCTCTTGTGACTATAGGAGACACCAGCTGAGTAACTAACCCTTCCTGCAGTACTGAGCTACCATGAGAGAAACTGGAAGCTCAGGACACTCATAGGATCCACCTCATGAGTGACACCTTTCCATACTTCATAGTCTGTTGGCGTTTCTAGCAAAACATGAATTTTAGATATTTTTATAAGTCAATCATTTAAAATGATTGGGTAGGGTCTTAATTTGCTTTAAGCTCTCAGCTGCAATGTTTTTATATAATAAGGAAAGTATTATGTAAGAAATGTAATTAGCTTACCATACAACTTTGTATTTCAAGACTTTTTTCCAACAACAGTACCAATGTTTAAACAGGATTTTATTTATTTTATAAACTTCTCCAAGTTTATAAAACATTTTCTATTTTATGGAAATATATGAAAATATATTTAAAAAATTACTGCAACCTGCATACTGAAGAAATATTCTTTTTCCTACCAAGCAGTGACTAGCTATATGCTTCTCACCCACAGTAAACCAACAGACCATAACGGCTCTGTTAGTCAATGACCCATGAAGTGAAAAGTCTAAATAGAACTTGCTGTTTTAGCCTGTAAGTCTGACCACACAAAATGACATTTAAATAATCAGAGAATCACAGAATCACAGAATTATAGGCTGAGACGTCAAGAGATCATGTAGCCCAGCAGTGCCTGACTGACAGCCTAAGGACAATCCATGTTGGCCAAGGTCCGTTGCAGCTGCGGCACGGAGGGGCTGCTCTGGAGGAGCTGCTGTTCTCTGCTGTCATCTTCACTGGGGCCACAAACCCCCTGCCGGGTCACAGCAAATGTGTATGGGAAAAATCTAACCATTTTCTCATTAAAATATTTTTATGGATTGATTCAGCCCATTCTCGTACAGCAGAGTCAGGATAAATATAACTAAATCTCTTACAGGTGTTTTTAAGACCCATTTTCAAAATTTTCCAGGAAATTCTGTGTGCGTGTGCACCTCAGCACACAGTGCAGTTAATGACTTGGCTTAAATGTAACAGGAAGCAGATTTAAACTGAACAGTTGGATTTTGCACTGAAATATCTGAGGCATCTACRCAAACTCCATTCTGCAACCTCTGCTAAGAAGTTAAGAACAGCTAAGGCAGATTGGACACAGAGGGACAGTAAAACCTTAACTTAAGCTAGGTAACTTGGCCTGTCTGTCATCGCTGCTGGAAACAAAGCATCTTATATCTCTGATCCTACGTCCAGTGGTCACAGAGAACAACGGCTGCTATCTGTTTTTCAACAACCTTTTACTGATTTGAAAACTGACGTTCTGTCTTTTCTTCCCTTTTCTATATTTAGCAATCTTCAGTTGGCAAATTTTTCTAAACATACTATTCTTGCTGCCCTCTTCTGAACACTAATTTATCTGTTTTATTTCTAAGAGCAGAGCAAAAAAGTGAATAAATGACTCAACAGTATGTCTGGTATTGACAATCCTATGAAYATATCAAGAACGACATTTGCCTTTTTATTTGAAATAGCATCATAGTGTTGATGTACTCAGTTTGTGTTCCTCTACWATTCCCAACTCTGTCTTTACGCTATTGGTGCCAACCAGCTATTCCTCATTTTCTGTTTTACATCTGATTCCTCCTTTGCACTGTTCTACTTTTGCCTTTACTGAATTATATCTTGCTGATCTCAGAACATTGCTCCAATTTATCAAAATCATTCGAAATTCTATCCCGCCCTTCAAAGGATTTACAAGCACTTTCAGGTTGCTGTCGTGCACAAACTTGATAAGCCTACTCTCCGCTCCACCATACAAACAAACTGTCCATGCAAACTTCACGAGAGCCACACGAAGGATGAACGCTCGCCGAATCAGATCTGAACCGCCTATCCATTCCAGCAGCTGACCACTGAGAGAAATGCTCTCCGTTGTTCGCAACAGCTGGGCAGTGGATTTCTATTTCATCAGTTTGCTAATGAGAACGTTATATGGAGCTGCGTTCAAAGCCCTGCTACAGTCAGATACGTAACACTGCCTCCTCTTATCTACCAGGCTACATACTTGCTGAAGGAAGCAGGTAATGTGGCTTGATATAACCTGTTCCTCACAAAGATACACTCAATGCTTTTACCACATAACTATCTTTAAGATTCTTCTAAACTGCTAGCTAACTTGGCCTAGTATCTTTGCTGATGCTAGTAAAACTCCTCTGYCTATGATTCCTCAGCTCTTTTTTTCCCTCCAGTTTAAAGAGAYATTATATTATGCCTGTCTCCAGTCCCCTGGGACCTTCCCATCATCCTCCATGAGTTTGCAAAGATAATTGCTAATATTTCAGAGATTGCTTCAGCTACTTCTGTAAGTAGTCTGGGAGGAATTCCATTAGGCACTGCCAACTTGAATATATCCAACATACCTAAATGCCATTTAACTCATTCCCCTCCTGTTCTGAATTGCCTTTTATCTTTTACAAAAATGCTGCAGCTCTGTGTCATCTATCATCTGTTCTCATGGTCACAAGTTAAAGCCAAATTAAATAACTGAAGTGTCTGAGGTTTTTCATTTTAAATTTAAGCCTCAAAATAAATATTCAAGAATTCCAAGCAGAAGAATTAACTCGCCCAGTCTGTATCTATGACAATGCTTTTTAAGCTAACACATTTCAAAATAGTTAAAGAGGCTTTTCCCGCTTTCTTCCCAAGTATCTCTGTTTGCAACTTCCAAATTTTGATGGCACTGGAGATTTCCATGGTTAAATAAGGGGTATATCACATGCTTGATCTTTGTATCTTTCCCAGCATTCACCCCCATATCTACAAATGAATCACTGGAAAAGAAAGAGCGTGCTGTCACTGAGTTTAAACTTTTTATTTTAACTGTGTACAGTTTAATGAGTTCTAATTTTAATTCTGGGATTTTATATATTGTAGGCTTATCCTGCTAATGCAAAGGGTAATAAACAACAATCCCTTTCTAATCATTTTTGCCAAATCGGTGAATATAGTGATCTTTTTTTCTCATGGCAGCACTCTTTAGCAAGCTGTACACATTCACATTCTTTCCTTTGACAGATGTTTATTTTTTCATAGGAGAACTGCACTTTACAAATTTTCATTTGGAATTGTTAAAGCAGTATTTTGGCAGATAAGGCTTGCAATTCAGATTAAATGTCAWGGGCGCACTTCAATTTGTACATACTTTCCCTGTTTTGGTCCAGATGTGTAACAGAGAAAAGTGCTTGTCTCAGAATACTTGTCATTTTAACTTCTTTTTTGATGATATTCTGAGATAACTATATGACATACCCTTTTGAAACTAATGCAGAAAGACTATTTCAATTAACATGTTACTTTGGGCTTGTAAATGTTCGAYGCGCATGAGGACCCGAGGCCGAAGTCTGTACACAGAATTCTGACCAAATACATTTGCTCTGGAACTGCTTAGTGCAAAGTAAAATGTAATATGCCATAAATCTAAAAATACTTACGGCCATTCTTCCTTTTTACATCAATTACAGCTTTTACTTGCCAAACTATAAAATTCCATGATACAGCAAGCAAATTTATATAAAAACTTGATTTGATTAGATGCTCCAAAGTTTTCTTTCCAGTAAAGAACAAACCACTAAAGGTATCTCTATACTGAGATGATAAATAAAGACTAAAAGATACATGGAAGCTTTTATGTTCCTTCCCCTCCAATTAATGTAAGTAAAGATATTAAAGCTCCTCTGGAATCAGCAAAAGGCAAAAAGAGATAGGAAGGAGAGTTAACATGAGAAAGGTCCTATGCACTTATAAATGAATACAGGATATGTGAATTTTCACAAAATTTAGCCTGTTTTTTGTATGCCTTGATGTAGGGACATAGGGATTGTCTGCCTGAATGTGAGAGGGAATTTCTTCACTGTGAGATTGCCCAGACAGGCTGTGGAGTCTCCTTCTCTGGAGATACTCAAGGCCCAGCTGGACGCAATCCTGTCTACCATGCTCTAGGTGACCCTGCTTGAGCAGGGGAGTTGCACTAGATGATCTCCAGAGGTCCCTTCCAACCTTACCGATTCTATGAGTCTATGATTCTATGAAAATGTACGTCCCTTTATCTGAATTTACCTCTGGCTTTGTCTGACCAATGAACCAGCCAAAACTTCTGTAAGGTAGAAATGTACCAATATGCCTCTTCTCCAGAGAGGCAACCGGGGTTTCTCCCCTGCTTTCCCTCTCCCTGAGTTTGCACATATGACTTCGCAGCCAACTTTCTGCTGATTTCTAATGCCACAGGCAATGGAGGGATCACCTGGGAACTGTGGTCGTAATGCAATGTCAGCATTTCAGTGCAAGCCCCCAGTGTGCTGAGCCAGCAGGACCCAGCTGTCCCTTATCACTGCAGTGCCTGTTTGCCTTCAGCTAACATGCTGTGCATCCAGATGTGTCAAAACATCTCTCATAGCAAATACTGTACTTAAACAAGGGAGAACTCTGGGCAAGAATCTTTCAAGAGTATTTCGTATGTTATTCATCAAAGTTTTGTTTTAGAAATCATTTACCATCACGGAGAACTCAAAGCAATAGGAGGGATGTATCCATCTGTCTGCTGCCTTTCTACAAAAAAAGAAGTTTGCTTCTTTAGGTTGTCTAAATGGCAATGATATTCTCATTATGTGGTGCACAGACAATCATCACTTATCTGCAGCATATATGCTGATAATCTGTAAGGACTTGGAGAGTTAAGAAATTCTCATTTTTCTACTGTTTCTAGCAGCAAAATTACATTAGAAAAAAACTAGAAATAATTTAAAAATTTTTTGATATTGTTTGACACGCATGAGGACCCGGGGTCTAAGTCTGTACACAGAATTCTGACCAAATAAATTTGCTCTGGAACTGCTTAGTACTCTATTAAAATGTAAGACTGGATGAAGAATGAGAAATCCTGAAAACATAAAGAGACCATGCATTCTGTAGAGATATGTGACCTGAAAAAGCAGAGATAGATGCTAGGCTCAAGAAGACATAAGCATATGTAGGTAGTATATGTGACAAATTCTCTCTGGAACTGATGATCTCACACAAACACTAAGAAAGGGATATTAAGTAAGAGGTATTTTTGAAGGGAGGATAGTTAATTTTCCTTGATAATTACTGTGCACAAGGGAAAGATACGTGTCAAAAYGGAATCTGCTACATATTCAGTTTAATACTACTACTACTGTTACATTGGGCAGTAATAAATGGAATGTGAGAAGGTAACCTGGAAATACCCACATACTCTAAGAATATCTGTCGTCTTTGCGCTGTTACTTAAATCTTCTAAGCCACAGCACGTATAAAAAAGTTTGATTYGGAATTTTAGTTATTTAAAAATAGAACAAAGGTAAGAAACATCCCAAAAACAAGCAAGTAAGTATTACTCAAACTGCATAATTCCCCACAGGCTCTGACCAATACTGCTTTCAAAGAAAAATCAGAATAGTTACTTCATCAGCCATCAATCCCAAAACAGCAACATTTTGCAGTGAGGGATAAAACTATATCCCTACCTACTGTACATGCATTCAAGCAGCTATTCTGCCATCTGGAGGATTTTTTTAATGTTCCATAAAAATCTCAATCCAAACACTGTGTACTCAGGTGTGCACTACAAAGATGATGGTTACTCCACAGTTTCTGGGCTAGAAATGCTAATTATGTTGACAATATATTGTTCTACAGTTATCCCATACATTATATTCTTAAAGAGTTTGACATTCTCTGGTAGAAAATTTCTATTTATTGTCTGCTACAAAGGGCAGAAAGCCTAACAGCTCTATACCCCATATAGCATAAAGTATACCTGGTGCTGCTATGTAAGTAAGTGGTGTTCACAATCCTACCAAAACCTAATTCACATTCCATCAACATTTGCAATCCAAAATTTTGAGTTATCAAACTGCATACTAATCAGACCAGTTGGCACAAAAAGTGTTCTGCTCTCCTGGATGATTCTTTGATTTTTTGAAGAACTTCAAGGACCTAAACGCTTTTTTTCTAATACAYGTTCCATAAGACATGCATAAATCTTCAGGAATTAAATCTGCAAGGTACATTTGGAAGGCCAGAGAGACTCATCTCAACCTGAAGAGACAGCTAGGAAAATCTTCCATTTTTGTTATTTCTTCTCTAAAAATAAAAGTTTTACTCTTTCAATGTCTTGTTTTCTTTCCCTGAGACTCCATCGTTTAGTGCACAGGCCCCTAGCCTGGAGGTCAGAAGATGGATACTGCTGCTGGGTGAAGGAATATTTGCACGTTTCCTTCTGCTTAGTTTGTCTTTTGTATTTAACCGTGCATGCTTTTCAGGGCAGTAACTGCCTCATACTGCACGTATACAAGCACACACGCACGCACACACGCACACACACAGGTGTGCACACACGCGCACACACGCGCACACACACCATCAGAGCTCTTAACACAGTGAGACCCTCTCACCAGCTGAGATCTCTCAGTGCTACCAAAGCAAATAACAGTAAGCACCGCTAAGCTGAAAATTGCTAGATGGCACTCTAACGCTCAGTCTCACAAATGTTTTTCCTTAGCATATAGCTAATTCATGATCTGTGAAGAAAGACTATCGGGGAGATATACTGGTTTAATACAAACAGGAAGAGAGTCCACTTTCTCATTCTCTGTATCCAATTTAGATTTTGGTGCAGTTTTTCTTAGGTTACTAATATTTGGGCTGAGGGAGGAGGTTATATACCTGCYATTTGTGGATATCTTTGCTCAGCCCGTGACGGTGGGTAGGAAATGAAGTGACCTTCAGCACGTATGCCAGCTCCCAGGTCATGCCTTTTCCCCCCAGTGGCCAGCAACTGCCAGGGCTGCAAACGCCGTGACCGCTCAGCAGGCACGTCACAACGCAAACAGGCTGCTGCAGCTCCTATTCTTTTTTAATTAAAAGCACAGAATAATTCCATAAGAGGTGTGGTCAATCAACAGGCAAATCACAGGAAAAATACTTTGAGAGATTGCTGCAGAGACCAGCTAAATTTTCCTTCTATCAGCTAACTTCTGTGCATCATACGGACAGGTCCTTTATATTCCAAAGGTATTAGGTAAGCCTCATTTATTTCTACAACAACATCTAGAAATCATAACTGTGACTAAATTAAGCCACAACACTGCTTTTATAATTTTAGAACTTCAAAGAAAATTAAAGTCTCATTCTGAATCTAAAGACTGTAAAATTATTTTTGTAAGTGAGCTCTGTGCTAACTGAACTCCCTTGTAGAGAGACCATAAAGGGATGTGCCATGACTTAAATTCAAGTTAACAGTTTCCACTTCTGAAAACTCGCCGAAGCACAAACTGCCGGACGTTAATGGCACTCCAGCTATTTACTCTGCCAGTCGCATCAGCTCGCCCCCAGATGTGAACGGGAACAGCTTGTACTATTATTCCCCGCGACTCCACCCTTCTTTCTGGCAATAATAAAAGGAAAGCCAAAGTAATCTTTCTGCTCCTGCTGGATGTGTTTACCTTCCTTATCAGGGCTCCTTGGGCGGGCTGCTCACAGCGGCTCGCTGCCACGGAGCGGAGCAGGCTCGGGCCGGCCGTGCTGCCCCGCTGCCCGCCGCGCTGCCCGCCGCGCTGCCCGCCGCGCTTCGCCCTCCGCCTAACGCTTCTCCTTAAGGTGCCTTCCAGCACAGTTGTTTTCAAGCGGGATTTCGCTCCTTTCTGTGCACTACAGACGGGTAAAGACTTGATGCAGCGAAGCACCTTCCAGCACGTTTTCAACAGATACTTCTACACTGCTCAACTAAAGTCAAACCTACAGTAGAGCAAGGTCACYTTCCTTTCATCTGTGCTTTCTTTTAATTTAGTCCCTATCTTTTCTCATATAGACAGTAAATGTATCAAAAATACAGCCTGTTTCTGGGGTTTTACAAGGAACGCAAGAGGTGAGGCTTGCAGAGGGAGTTGCCTTCCTTCCAGGAACAGAGGGTTTCCTCTTCGCTCAGTGTCTGGATTGACCATACTGATCAATACCCAGTATTTACTATTATTAACTAAAGTATTATGTATAGATTTTATACACACACACACACACACACACACACACACACACACACACACATATCTTAAAATATTTTGCTTTTCTGGGGGAGGGGGAACATCTGCTTTTCGCATCAGGTTCTCAGTGCAGAGACTGCTTGCTCAACATCTCATCAAGGAGGAAGCAATCCAAGAGAACAACCTTCCCCATAATGCTGTTAGGATCTCTTTGAAAAGTGGGTCTTCTGGTTTTTCAGTTGAATTAATCCTCAGTGTTTCAATGTTGTCACTATAAGCATTATTTTTATTACATCTCTAAATTGAGAGTGTTTCTCCATACCATCTTGTTTCTGAAAAAAATTTCTTGGCCCTTGATCAGTCTGTTACCATCTTGCTTTTTACAGTTTTTTTCCTTCATATGCTATACACACACAACTAATGTCTTGTTCTTCCCAGTTATTTCACTCTGCTTCAGCAAATCAAAAAGGAAATCTTTTAGTTGATAAAATGGCAGAGGACAAAAGTTACCAACCACAYCTGTAAGATGTTTGCCTCATGTGCTCAAATGACCTTGAAAAAATTGTCCATTATTTAATTATCAATCAATAGATCCAACAGAAGCTACTTTTAAGGGTAGGATCTTGCCTTTTGGTAAAATACATTTAATTTTTCAGTTTTTGAATGTTAGTAATAAATATAAGTGGGACAACTAAAAGTAGATCAGAAGTAAAAACAGACATAGAAAACAGAAGTAGATAAATAGTAGAAAAGCTTAAGTGCATTTACTTCCTTTGCCACCTTAACAAACTTCACATCTCACCCRGTATTCATCTGGATGGGGTGCATTTCAAAACTATCTGCACCTTGTTCCCTCATGGTTTTACATGGAAAAATTACCCTAGTGCAAAAACATTCTTTGACTCAACAGACATATAATAAAATCAATACAAAATTTTTTTGAAACTTTTGAAAATTCCATTCTGAGGTTTCATAATTTTACTAACATGTAACACACACATAAGCTAAATTTTACTTACTTTCACTGTTTACCGCCATGTAAATTTTCATGGGGGACAAATTTGACTGATTTTTTAAATGTGAATATAGGTGAAACTGGTTGMAGTGGGTAGAATGTGCCCCTAAACACGTCCATCACAAGAACATTTACTTTACATAAAGTATGAATCAAATATAACATCAGTCTGCTGCATCCAGTTGTCTCATCTTTTTTTAAAAAAATAAAATCTAAATGAAGTTGGCATATATCATAAAATGTTTACAGTTTTTGTGGGTCCCAATGGCATGTTCTTGCACAAGGGCTCATTCTGTCATATCTATAAACTTTATTTCTAGCCAATGGCAAATTATCCTGTTTTAAAAGACCAGTCTTACTACCAAGAAGAATACTTTTATATTGGCAAGTTTAGATTCTGTTATTTAATTGAAATTTGTTCTGCATCCTAAGGATACCACTGGTTTATTAACAGTATTCTAATTAAGCTTATCTTTTTGCTGCAGTGAAAAAATACACTAATCATGCATATACTGTTAGACAACTCTATGAACATAAATACAGAGACTTGTTTTCGCTTACATTCATCTTAGTCTTTCAAACCTAAACAAGGAATATTTATAGTATTTCCAGAAGGGAGCTGCAGAATGTCATTGATTTGTTGTGAAATAAATGAAGAAATGATCAGGAGTAGGTGAAGGAAAGGGGCAAAGGGCTGCTTGAACTGACATTACCATACGGATACATAAAACACTCTTGGGTATCAGCCCTTCTCTGAAGGGTGCAGACCATCTGAGCTCACTTCGGAGAAGAGGGCAGCTGCTAACACCAAGCATCATCAACTAAAATAGCTTTGGACAAACATGAGGTACATTTATATTTGCAATATATGTTTAGAGTTTTAGGATATAAGATTATGCACAAATTAAGATCATCTGAGAAATATCTTGTTGATAAATGTTCTGTATGCCTGACTACTTCATAGATAGCAAAAAATCTATGGAGGTGGTTACATTTACTGGATCTGTAGTGAATACAGCTATTTTAAGTGAAAGGATTGATTCTTTAGTGAATATTGATTGCTGTCATCCATGTAATACTCAAATCTTGGTCAGAGTTTCCACATAGAATGCAGCAAATCAGAACAGGAATGTCCCTGGCTATTACAAAATCAATTTGATAATGCTTTTGGCATGTATATCTGGAATAAAAGAGGTTGTCTGTTCCCATGGTCATGCAGTAAGTTCGAAAAAGTATTGTGTTGTAACTGGAACTGATACAATGCCACTTCAAACACAATCTACACAGAAGTATCTGCTATGGTTGTATATGTGAATTATTTTGCTGTAGTGCTCTAGATTAATTAAATGACTTTCATATCCAGTTTAGAGTAAACACATTTAAATCAATTTAAATAACACTCTGAGGAATTAGATTCATCCAATCTTGCATTCAATTACACTAAAACTACTTAAGCAGAGCTGAAATGATTTCAAGTGCATCCACAATAACTAAATCAATTGCATGATATGAGTGTAAATTATTAATCTAACGAAACCTTTAGTGATTGCTATTGATCTGCTTACTAGTAGAATAAACATTTTTTGAATTGGCACTTTGAGCCACTCCAAGTAATCTCTAATTTCTGCACATGCAAACACACACACACTTGAATATAGATTCATGCACCCTTGTACATAATCTTTAGCTATCATCAGTTTTGTGATGGCTTATATTTTTTAAGTGCCTTGTCCTGCTGATGACACTTACTCTGAGATATCATCATCATTTTCTCTTCCTTGCTAGAATTCATTCTGGCCTTAGTTTGATCTGCTGCTTTCTCTCTTCCAACAGAATTTTCAGTCGGAAAATTTCCTTTCAGATGTTGTATCTCACGCTCTAGTTGACAGAGAAAGATGTCTATATTTCTCTGCTAACTAGAGAAGGATACCACATAACCTTTTGCAACCTCAAGGGAGGAGTCAATGGAGCTATTTTTTCTCCTCCAAAGACTATTTTCACCTTTGGAACCTTATGTTTAAGGATGTCCAAGTCACTGAGCTCGTTTTTAGTGCCTCATTCCAGATCACTGGTGCGGAGAAGTGCTGCAAATGTAGCAGGGAGAAGAAGCAGTAATTGGAGGCAGACACAAGGTTAAGCTCTCTGTTCCTTTTTTGGCATTAAATGTTATGATCACTGAAAATGAACATTATACACAACAGAGTCATCATGAAATACCAGAAATTATCAGGACTTGTCTTTTCTTTTCAGATCTACAGGACGTGCAGCTTCTCTTCATAAGTCGATTATGATTAGATCCCAGCAGTAACAGGAGTCACAGAACAGATTTGAAATCGCTTGTAAAGTAGTAAAATACCATCTAATACTTGGGATCAAGCCTGTGTTCAATAACTGCACTTCTACAGGTAAATCACTTCCAAATGGAAGACAAAAATATTAGCAGAGGTTTGAAACTTGATTTAAACTCCTATTGCAACTACAACCCAGCACAAACATCACTGTTTTCTGCTCCAAGTATGAAATACATTTCTTTTGAATTCTCTCGTAAATAAAGCAATGAGAGTACATTAAAAATGTAAAATTATCAAAACAAGACATAACTGGTAATTATTTGGAGACTAAAATTAGAAAACTCAACAGCAAAATATAAGCCAGATCTACAATGACACTTACATTCTGGAACGTTTTTACCACAATATTTTAAACACACAAACTCTCCCTTAGATTTTGCTTAGTGGAGCTTATACTTCTAGACTTTAACAGCATTCAAATTAGTTTTGAAATTAACTCTGCTTCAAAGTAAATACAGCCACAGTGATGGAAAAGCCAAGACATTGTAAGAACACTTGTTATATAGCAGCTAACAGCATGCTTTTTATTACAGTATCTTATACTACCATCTGATGGAGATCAGGAACTTACTGTGCTAGAGGCTGCTGCAAACACTTTATAGTAACATAGTCCTTTTCCCAAATACCTTACAGTAAGAATTGACCCAGAATACCTTGTAGCAAGGAAGCTCACATATCTATATGAAACCTATTGTCATAATATTGTAGTAGCTCAYAATCTCCCATGTATTTATCCTGTAAGCCTGTCATGCACCTAGGAAATGCTGTATTACTCAGCTTTCGTGCAGTGAACTGAGCCACGAAGAGATTAAATGACTTGCCTAAACAACACAGAAAATCTAACAGTAGATTAATGACTTAAAAACATGCCTTGTTACATATATCAACTTACTTGGGCTCTAGCCCTTGGTCTGCCTCTTCATGTCCCTTGAAGACTCCTCCGCGGTTTAGAGATTCATGACCATCTACTTATCTTAATATTGTTCTATTTAAAGTGTAGATTCTCCATAAATACAAGTTGGAGGAAATGCTGTGCAAGACAGCCTAGCTTCCCTAGGTACCTGCTAGCTGGAGATTTTATCAGCAGATCTATACAGATTTTGAGAACTGCCCCTAAGTCTAAACCTACAATTTATTAGAACAAGGAGACCCTATCATCCATAGCATGCCCTACAGTGCCACCAGGGCATTCACACCAGCCACCCACTGGCAGTGGATGGATAGGTAAAAAGTGGAATAAACCACACAAATAACTTCTACTTTAGTCACATGCCATATTCTCTGTCGACAGCATTTATACAGCCATGAAGAAAAACTGGCAAGGGAGAACAATATTTTTTCACCTACATGAAATAAGTGCACTAACATGAGATCTGCATAATTCATATTAAAATACCAACAAAAACCAGCTCCAGGATATCAAGAAAGAGAATTGCCTCCTTATACATAGATTTTTTTAAGAGATGTTTTTATTCAGTGGACATTTATTTTGCTGCATAAACTGCACAGAAACTTCCTTTAAAATCTGACTTTTAAGAATGAACATCTCTTTTTACAAATATCAATAATGCAATATTAATTGAACTTCTGAAGTACTTGGCGAGGTCTGTCACTGTGGAAGAAAAAATGAACAGTAGATAAAATAGAGAGAGCTGTCTGCACACGTTGGTAACCACCGAATAGAAAAGATATCTTTCCTTGTGATTTTTCTTTCTAAATTTTCAATACTGTGTGCAGTTTCAGGCCCTTGCTCAGGATTTTTCCTGCAGTTAAATGATGGTAAACCCTCTTCTCCGTGTGGACATGATGGTCGCCCCTTTCAAATTAAGTGCCTGGTGAGTGCAGCTCAGCCAGGAGATGACGGGTCAGGCAGAATCATCCTGCTGCTTGATCTCATGCACCTCAGTCTGGTGCTTTTATCCAGACCAAGCATCCTAAACATGTTCTTGTCTATAAAATGTCAGGTAAGTAATAGGTAGATAGATAATATATAGGGAGTATGAACGATATCCTAGTCTCCTGTACCTCGCTTAAGCGTGCAATTTTAAAAAGTAAAATGATTTCCAACACATAGGTACCTTACAGTCTGACAACAGCCCAATCCATGTAATTTGTGGGCAGGCGCTGTGCAGAGCTTCTTTTCACCCTGGACATTGAGCTCAGATCTCTCWCACAGGAAAATGCATGCAGAGTTTATGTAGCCTTCCTCACCTACAAAGAGAAACCGCTCAGGTTCTGCTGGTGGGAATTCTTCGCACATGACAGAAAACCCTTGAACTGCAATTGAAAGGTCCATGTTTTTTGTGCATTAAATACAGATTTTTTTTCCCCCCAAATGCCATGACCTAAATTTAACAGGCTGCAGGAAAAAAAAAAAAAAAGAGTAGGAATAATATTTTAGGCAATAGAATTTGCACAGTATCATTCTTTGAGTGAAAAAGAAAACTGTAACTCTATGAGAGTATAAAATTGACAGAAGACCAGGCAAATGTCTCTGGTCCCATTTACACTGGCATAAATTAGAAAAGAATCCTTCAACTTGCACAGCTTTAAAACTGCAAGGGAGACCACAATTAAGGTACCAATTGAAAATTACAAAATAAAACTAAACAGATATTACAAATGTTAAATCTAAAGAGAAAGGAAAATAGTAACAGCTTGTTATTTTAGAAATGAAAATGTCTTATAAATTCAGCTCCTACAAAAATTCCTCTGTTAAAATATATTTATTAATAGGCATATGCCTACAGGAAAAAAAAAAAAAAAAAGCCTGGCTTCTGACAAGTAGTTATGGACTAGATTTTAAACCTGGAGCTCCTTCTCCATCTTGTAAATTCTCAAACTTGTGTCTCTAGAAACACTGCTGCTTTATTCAGCAGAGCAAAGATGGAGATCTGCCAAACTCTTATGCAAGATAATGAAGCACTTTCTCAGAGGGTGAGAGATCACATGAAATCACATGCTCTAAAGAAGGATTAAAATTTAAGGAATGTCAAAAGTTTTTACCTTCCATTAACTTCATAAATTATGTGACATTTTTCTTTCAAATAACTACTTGGCTCTCAAATCTTTAAGAGTACATAATAAACTAAAGACTCAAATTTTCAAAACCCTATCCATTTTTACCATTTTTTACAAGGACAAATCCTAACTAGGAGAAGAAAGAAAAACTTCTTTAACAAAGATGACTAGGTGAAAAGAGTTTCCTGGTACATGTTTTTAGCTATTCTTTTTGTCTAGAAAGGAGGTCTATTGTTGACTGCTTGAACTGAAGTATATTTTAAAATTTAATCTTTCTTTTTCTTCTGTTGATGATGAGGATACAGATAAAGTTAGTATTTTAAGAAAATCTGGATTTCTATATGTATATAGATTTTCACACTCCTTATGAAATACCAATTTATATTTGCAAGTCAGCCTCTTGCCCCAGTTCTGCTCTTAGATCTACCTGAGATGATACTTTCCTCTAAAAGAACATAATGAATTTTATTAAGGTTTTTGTGCATAGAATCTGTGATGTGGATATAGTCATAGGACTGAGATTCCACACAGCTAAATACACCTAAAAGCTTGCAAGAGGACTGCACATATATTACTATATTTATGAAAAGAGATCTTTTCAATAATTGTCTATTTCCTTTCCATTAATTAAAAGTTTATTTACAGAATGAATTACCATGTTAGAACCCATTTATGAGAAAACTTGACCAATGATGTAAGTCAGCGAGTTCAGGGTCTGAACAGATGTCACAATAAAATGCAGTTCTTACTAAAAGACTAGTCTGATGGTACAAAGCAAGGTAGATACAGTCTTCTCGAAAGATGTTTGGAGGAAAACATTTCAAAGCTGTCCATTTTTCACTTCTGTATAATTAAATTAGCTTTTAAGCTAATCAAATTTTTATTTGCATTTTTAAAACATCTAGTATTTTGCAGGAAAATTAGAAGTCCGTAGTTTTTGTAACAGGAAGATGCATTCTTTGAGCCTAAACACATTTATATCAAGAAAAAGGCACCTTATGTGCTCTGTCTTAAAATTGTAAGATCTTCAAGCACTTCTTTTCCTATGTTGTACTAAGTAGTTAAATACAACTTCAGAAAAAAAATACTGTAGATATCCCTTTAAAGCTTTTACCTTACACTCAAAGAGATAGCTATTTTAAGGATTAATTATATGCATAGTAATTTAAGGCAGTCGCTGCCCTTACAGCTTGCAACAAGACTGGCTAGTGTACAATTACAACATCTAGTTTACAAACTGAACGTATAAGGACAGGCTGTACAATTTAGAAAGCCGCTACAGTGGTTTAATAGCCCGTTCCTTACAGCCCCAGAGGAATACACTGAACTCCAAACTCTGTGTCAGAGTTATGGGTTATTCGTTAAGAAATATTTTATCTGTTCAGATAAAAAATTACAAATATATATATAGAATTCTCCACAACTAAAAACTCCAAAGAACAGTCTCTCCTCACATGGTCTGTAGTAACCAAGAAGCCTTTTGCTCCAGGACCACTTAAAAGAAGCAGGTCTTCAGGATTCCTCCTGAACATCTCTCAACTTATCATAGGTATCACCCAGTTTCTTCTCAAGCTAAGACTGATTGCCATAGGTCTCTAGAAGGTTGATGGCCATTTATAAATAATCTTAGCAAGTTTAGTTAAGATCTTGGATGGTGAAGATTTTGCAGATCACATTATTCAATTTCACTTTTTCTGCAAAAATGTTTGCAGTCACAAAAACATACCTATTTTATTTGTACTTAGTTTGTAGTTAATCATGATACAAAAATATATGCCATTGTTAAAGCACAGTTTGCATCTATTTTAAATAAACAGTGTGTGTATATATGTGTACCTGTATATATACACATATGTATATATAGTTCATTTGAGGTTAGTGTCACGAAGAAAGCTTTTCAGTAATATCATTCCACATTTGCTTACTTAAGATCCTTGAGTATCATAAGTGACTTCTTATGGGAAGAACTACAGCTTGACATACTATATCTTAGGTCAGGTAACCTGAAAAAAGCATCAGCTTTGCTAAGTTCAAAATTTTACTCAACATACTGTTGAGACAGTTGAGAAGATAGCTGCCATATTATTAAACTAATGAATTTAGTCATTGATAATTCAGTTTCTCGGTAAGAATTTCCTGCCAGTTCTGAAATAGAATGTGCAGTCTGTTCAGTCATTTGTCCTTTTAGACATTGGTAATATTTTCTGTTATTTTGCCAGTATTTGTTCACGTTTTCTGGATATGATAAACCACAGTCATGTGGTATACATAGCCATAGGCACATGCAGATGTCCTAGATCTACATTCAGGTATTACCTGAATGRTCTCCTGTTCAAAATTTAAGCAAACACAGGAGAAATGTTGCCACATGACAGGATGTCTGCATGGACAATGGATGAATCTTTGGATTTCCAGCTGAAGAACTGCAGACCATTTTTGAGTTGGCAAAACATTAGAGAGTGTCCCTGTGGAGAATCTTGTGTGGGCAAGGGACAGACTAGATGACCTGATAGGTCTTTTCCATCGCTAGGCTATGATTCTCTGAACTTCATGCTTTTTGACAGTATTACAAGGTTCGACAGGCATTTCTCTTCAGAAGAGGGATTAAGGTCAGTAAGAATCAGCGTCAACTAAAAAAGTCCACATGAGGCAATTGTGATGACAGTAGGCAAAAAGACATTCACAGTCAGAAAAGCATTCAGTGCTTGTGTCTTGTGCACATACTAAAATCTGTGATGTAATCAAAGCACTAAATGGGGGGACGAGGAATATGAGATTCATGCTATGTCAGATTTTTACATTGATTTCTCTGTCACACGGAAAGAAGAAAGGTGTAATATACTAATGGAAATAAAAATTGTAAGGATGTAACTTATGCATAGCAGATATATAAAAATTAAGTTCCAATTACATTTTGTTTAAAAAAACTGTTTTGGAAACAGAAATTGGACATCACTAATGGCTAAATGCTTATGGAGAAATGAAGCTGAACTATAGAAAGCAAATTTCATTACAGAATGAAAGTGATACACAAAGAGATTTTCAGAAAAAAATTAAGTATCTATATTTCGTAATATTTTTCTGAATTCATTCACAAGGAATATCTCAGGGATATGCTCCCTGCCTTGTAATACCTACATAATGTAGTGAGATAACAAACCACACCGCACACCCAGCATACCGTAAGACATAACAAACTTGAGCAATCTACGCCAGAGGGACCACCATGTGGCTCCTGAGCTACACACAGACCTGAAGCAGCTCAAGGCAGCTCGTACACATCACAGGGTCAGCAACGCGGCTGTCTTGAAGAGCAGTTGCTCAGGAACCAGAGTGCCAAGCCAGCTGTGAGAGCAGGCCATTAAGGCCTTCTAAGATGCTT
The DNA here is from genome assembly GCF_003343005.1 of Rhea americana. Taxonomy (NCBI): domain Eukaryota; kingdom Metazoa; phylum Chordata; class Aves; order Rheiformes; family Rheidae; genus Rhea; species Rhea americana. The sequence goes on from NW_028186149.1 coordinate 3,447,914, forward strand.
GGTCACCATCCAACCCAGCTGTGCTCCCAGCATACTATTTTCAAAGCTTCCTTCATTTCTGTTCTCTGAATGTATCAGGGCAGTCGAGTATCTGTGCAGGGCCCATACAGTGGTGCATAAATATGAATAACAAACTAAATAATCAAAGTCTTAATGTTAAGAATTGTGGTAACACATACCAGTGTAAAAAGACTCCCACCACTATATGATATTATTCATTCTATCTTCACTACAAAAAAACCACAGGGATCTTTGCACTCCTAAGCATCTAGCAGAATTCAATGTCAGGAAAGGAATCTTTTTGTTTCCTAAAACAGAAGGTTCAAAAAGATGGTATTTATTTGTGATCGTATCTCATGCTTTAATGAGCTACCTACATGCTTAACTCAAAGCAGATAATATGCCTCTATTCCAAACTGAATTAATAATTATGGCACCCTCTACTCCTTCTAAGAATTAGTCAAATGAATTTCACTAGTCAGTTGCATAACTCACAACATAGAGACAGTAGATTTGGCCCAAAAGCCAAGAAGAGTACATCTCTTCAGTGAATCATTACTGTGTCCAGGCATCTTACAGTCTATGGAGATGAAAGAAAAAACCTTAGAAGTTCAAGACTGAATATTCAGAAGTTCCTCTGAATTTATTTGTTGCAGAAATTAACCTTATCTCTCAGTTCTAGTTCCTGATTTTCTTTCATTTGCAGTTTTAGACAATTTAAGGTTGTTTAAAACATTCTCTGATCTACAATTCAGAGTAAGAGACACAGTAAGATTATTCCTGCACTAACAGACTGCAGGTTTCTTGATGACTCATAGTATACAACACACTAATGCACTCCAGCACACAGTGTGAACTTAAGTCTGGAAGTGACACTAAAGAATGATGTACCTGGTACATAATCTGACATTTAAAGATGCAGTCTTTCAAAAGATGAAATTCATTGGTGTCAGAAGATTTTGTGGTTCCCCTTATGGAGGTATTCACAAAAGAATTACAAGTTCAGCATGGGAACCCAACAGAGACCACAATGCAGAAGTAAAGCCAGCTGGAGTGAGAGAAAACTTGATTCAAAGGGSTTGAAAATAGTTTCTACACATATTTTAAAATTCTGCTTTGTGTGTGGGTTGGGCTTAGACCTCAAGTGAAYAGTAATGAGATAAACCCATTCCTGYTGGAAAATAGTAACTACATGTACTACCATGAGGCAGAAGCTTTGTGTTTCTAAATTTGCTGGTCTTTCCCAGGTCCCACTGTCTGCTGCCTGACGCACTGCAAAAACCTGGTGAAATCAAAGCCAATTGGACAACCAATCATGAGTTTTTTAAAATTTAGGGTGTTTTAAGGACTTCTTATAACTCAACCATTTAAAACAATAACCAACCATCTTCTGATCACTTTTATGACTTTATCATAGATGTATGAGGAATAAACACAAGTTTCATATGGGGAATAAATATAAGTTTCAAGCCAAAGCTACTTGAAAGCACCAGTAAATCWATGGAAAATCATTCCGGGCAAGAGTTTACATCTGTGAGGGAGTTACGATTATCAAGAATTCACTAACTTTTTTTACTAGTAAAACTGGTATGCTGATTTTTAAAAATGTAACATCTACTTCTGAAGATTGTGTTCAGATTCTTGGAGTAATCCCATTTAGAGCATTAATGGATTTAAGTAAAAGCTATTACAAGCAAAGCAAGTCAGCACTGATGAGGTCTCAACACTGTATGACAACAGAAGGAGAAAAAAAGCAAAGGAAGATTAGTAATAGGCATTGACAAATTGTATTAAAGGACTTCCATTTAGTTAATGTCTTCTTTTGTTGCACTGTGCACGTATATTACCATTTTCAGCTTTTTATCAGTTGTAGTAGAGAGGCAGGTGGTAGTACAGGTAAAATAGAACCATTAAGATGGTAAAAGGTTTCTAATATACCAAGATGCCTCATTTTGGTTCTCAGTGCACCTATGTTTGTAAAGTGCACTCACAGTGAGGTCGCAGGCTTGCTGGGTGCTCACAAAATAAAAAATAAAGCAATAACATTAATTTATCTTTATTTGAACCAATATGCAACAGAACCCTTTAAACATGAAATTCCTGAAATCTGACAAAAGTAATTAAAACCTGTAAAATCTACCCTCTTCACAGAAGTATCTTCTTGTGGTGAGGGAATTCAGGAATTTTTTAGATCTGTTGCTAAACAATGACCACTAATATGTGATGCAACATTTTGGCCCAATATAAAATTATAGTGTTGGGTCAAAAGCTGGCTCTAAAGTGAAAAATAAAAATATGTGGTTAATTTTCATCATAGTAGTGTATCGCTCCATACTTCTGTACTAAGTTTTCTTTTGTTTAATATAGTAATTGATGATCTAGCTAGAGTAATGAATAGAAAATTAAAAAATCTGCAGATGATGTAAAATGACTGACACAAGTCAGGACCAAAAATACCATGAACATCTTTGGAGATCTAAACAATCTAGTTGAACATGTAACAAAAGACAAATAAAACTTAAACTCAAAAATACCATTTAATGCAAATTAAAAGGAAAAAATGAAGTTATATTTACAATGAGAGCTCTAAATCAACTGTATCAATGTAAATAAGTTTTGTGGCCATTGGGTTAGCTGTAGAAAGCTCAGTAAAAAAATCTGAGCTTTCATTATACATATCTTTAGCCAAAAAAAAAAAAAAAAAAAAAA